>NC_135440.1:1897231-2032231 GCF_051991255.1 Vanacampus margaritifer | reverse complement strand
CCCCATTCAAATGTGAATATGGACTTCATTATGGAGTTCATTTAATTGATTTTGTATACCACGATGGCCTTGACAAAATGGCGGTGAGTATATGCGCAGCAGTGACGTGCGGTAAGGATAGGCAAGGTAGGCACTGCCTACCCCAGGCTGAAATGAAAGTTGAAACCGTTTTCTATTAATTTTAATTATTTCTTTCATTTCAGAAAGCCTACACTACCTGTAGGTTTAAAAGTGACAACATTTGGTGATTTTCATACCTCAATTAAAAATGACTCATTACTTCATCTGGCCAGCAGGCAAAAATGCTGCAAATATTTTCCTCCTGAAGTCCCACCGCTACTGTGCTTTTCCCAGCCCTATTCGCATAGTCAGTTTCCCAGTAGAAAAGTCCTTTACATAAATAGGCAGATCGCTACGCAGCCTTTTTACGTCGCTATATTATTCCTATGCGAACGTATGTTCGCACAGTGCATTTGTGAATTCAAAATCACACTTGGCGCACAGCAAAGCGGTAAGATGACGCCACTCTGGAGAATATAAAACTATTTTCACGCCATCTTTTGAAGAATGGGAGACCAACGCCTTAGCTACCGGATCTTCAGCAAAGTAAGGGACAAATAATTATTCGTACTTTTCACAAAGAATGGTGCAAAAGGAAAGATTGGCTTTGTGGATGTGCTTCGATTAACCGGCTGTTTCACTTTACATGGTGTTTGGCATTGCTATTGCTATTGCTAGCTTGATTTTGTGAGGAATTAGGCTGTTTATTACATTCTTTCCGGGCGTCCGAGCGGGCTTGACATTGTCCGTTTTTCGTTGTGCGGCAAATGGGAGGCGGAATACACTGCAACGTTAACTGTGGCTGGCAGATTGCGCACTGGCTGACTGTGGCCCAGAACTTTAGGTGAGTGGCAAGTTTTGAGCTGCCACACCGGAGGCGATGGATACGAACCCCGCTCGAAGTAAAAAATATATATTTTTTAAATTAAATTAAATTGCAGAGCAAAAAACATAAGAATTCAAAAAAGAGTGATGTTTTTATTTTTTTATTTTCTAACAATATAGAGGCGGCATATGTTAAAATAGTTTGAATGTATGGCATCTTGTATATGAGTATCAAGTATCTCGAGGTCAGGCTGAGTGTCCTCTTTTTTGGGGGGAAATGAAAATATGGTCACCCTGTGTCGCCTGTATTGCCTGCTGACACAAATTTGTAATTGGTGTGTGCGTCTCAATTTGTGACTGCCTGCCTACCCAAACCTAGAGCTTACTGCACATCACTGATGCGCAGTGATACTTTCTGCTCCCCTTGGCAGTACACCAGCACATATTTTAGAACGATGAAGGTGCGGCGCAGCCACACGAACATAAATCAATCACAGTTTGAGAGTTTCCACAAAACGCTGTGACAACGCACTGTTTGCAAAGAAAAGGCTGATTTTGAAGGCCTAAACGTATACGAAAACTCATGAAACTTGGCACACACATCTGATCTGTCAAATTAAGTAACATTTTACAGTGTGTTGTGCAATTTGTATTTATTTATTTATTTGTTTGTTTGTTTTTTAATGACTAACTGATCAGCAAGATCTACAAAAATATGTGTGGTGTTATAATGTTGCCCCCTTCTAGACGTTTCATATCTGACTGACTTCAGACTTGGCCTGTATCATCTCAGGACCTGGGACAACAACTTGGGAAAATAAATATAGAGTTTTCGGAATACTATTTATGATGGGGTGGGGCAATTTTGCATTTCATATTTGCTTCACTACAAAGGAGGAAATGCTTAATAACTCTCGTGTACATGCTTAAAAAATTCTAAACTTTACATGTATATTAATAGTCATGACCTGAATGCAGTTATATCATAATATTCTGTTAAGCATATAGCACCACATAGTGGTGACAAGAAATATGTTGTTTTTTTTCCACATTTTTTCCTACTGCGTTGAGCCCGTTGCAGGGATCCAGTTCAAAATTTGTCAGAAAAGCTTAAAATGTTGATCATGATCATGACTTTTTAATAAAGTGTGTGGCCAATATGGCGCTGCAAAGTCTGATGATTCACCTTTACAATAAAAGCAGCTGTAACTTGACCCAGATGATCCTATCTTCTCCAAATTTCACACATTTGATGAGAGTCCAGGCCTGAAGACATCTTAGAATGTATTTTTCATTTGTTTGTGGTAGTGCCACCTCATGTCACCTATGGCAAAAGGAAATATATTTTTTTCCTTGATGTTTTTCTCTTAGTGTGTTAACTGGATCTACCTCATATTCTCTCAGAAGCGTGTTTAGGCCTACATGATGTTACAACATGAAGTTTATGAGTTTTTTGCAAAACGCTGTTGCCGTGGCAAGGCACTGTCCGCCAAGAAAGCAGAATCTGAACATAGACAAAAACTAATGAAACCTTGCACACACATCAGTCCTGACAAAATTATCAATATTTTATTATAGTTTTTGTGGAATCTTTTTTTTTTAAATGACTCAGCTGCGCCCCCTAGAATTTTTTAACAAAGCAGCCCCGGTTGTACTTTTTAGCAAGATCTACAAAAATTTGGAGGTATGTGTAATAGCCCAAGATGTACAATAAAGTCTCTTGGAGCTTTTTTGCACATTTACAAGGGTCATACTTTTATCCCATTCTCCTTGACGATTCATCCAATTGACTTCAAGCTTGAGGGACAACAGCAGGAGAAAAAAATCTTACTATATACTTATACTTATACTACTTATACTATATACTTATATGACGAGGATGGGGCATACATTTTTGCGCTTCATATTTCCTTTGCCACGAAAGAAGAAATGCTTAAACACTACTCTGTACATGCTCCAAAAGAATCCCAAACTTCACATTTATATTAATAGTCATGGCCTGAATACATCTATACCATAATATTCCATTTAACATATAGCGCCACATTTTTTTTTTTTTACATATTTATCTATTGCGCTGAGCCCGTTGAAAGGATCCATTTGAACATTTGTCAGAAAAAAAACTTAAAATGTTTATCATACCTCAGACCAAATATTGTGACTTTTTGCCAAAGAGCGTGGCCATTACAATGCCACAAAGTCTGATGATTCACCATGACAATAAAAGCTGCAGTAACTTGACTCAGATGATCCTATCTTCTCAAAATGTCATATATTTGATGGGAGGCCAGGCCTGAAGACATCTACAAACTTATTTTTCACTGTAGTGGCCATGCTGTGAATTTCTGTTGCCATGGCAACGCTATTTTCCCAGAAAATAACAAAGAACGCTGATTTCTGAATGTCTTAACATGGACAAAAATTCATGAAACTTTACACACACATCAGGACTGGCAAAATAATCAATATCTTAATAGTTTAATGTGAGAGATTTTTTTTAAATGGCTCAATAACGTTCCTACAAATTTTCAACAAAGCAGCCCAGCACATTTCACTTAGATCTACAAAAAGGTAAAGGCATATGAAACAGCCCAACACCTACAAAAGTGTCTCTTCGCGCCTTTTGTTAAAACCAACAGGAAGTCCATCATTTTGGATTTACTTTCAAATATTGCCCCTTTTTTGGCCCATTATAGAGGTCACATTTTAAACACTCTTCCGACAGACTTTATCCAATTGATTTTAATCTATGCGCGTTTCATATAAAGATGTTTTTAAAAAAAGCAAATATTTTTAGTTTGCCACAAGCTGTTGCTGTGGCTACCCATTGTTTGCCAAAAAAAAGTACGCTGATATGGGTGGTCTAAACATCCGTAAAAACTCATACAATTTTGAATATAAATTAGTACTGGCACAAAACAAAAAAGGCGTATGTAACAGTTATTGTGCGATTCACAAGAAAATTAAAATTCCAACGTGCAAGTACCTCAAAGTGGCATAGCGGCTCGCTGCTCTAGTTTCACTTTTTTTTCTGCTACAAACAAACCACTGACTCCTCTTGTCCACCATGTTTGTTTATTCCCGAAGTCACGTTTAATCTCGAGAGATTTTGTGAGAATTCCCGTTTGACCTGGGCATATTCATCCAAACTAATCCAAACCAATCCAATTTGTTTTATAAAGCAGTTTAAAAACAACACTGTCGACCAAAGTGCTGTAAATAAATCAAAGAAAAAGCACAAAAATGCAACAACAATAACAATAATAAAATGGTTAAAGGCATAAAAAAACTAAACATAAAAACTATCAAAATAACAAAGTCAACTCTCAAACCAGGTTAAATGTCAGTGGTAATAAATACATTTTTTACCAATGACTTAAAAATTATAAATCATGAATGAAATTGGTTTGTGTGTGATGTGATTTTGCAACTTAGCTCCTAGGATCATTGGAACAAGCAAACCCATGAGGATGGGTATGAATTATATTCAAACTAGAATTGATATTTATTAACTAATGTACAAGGTTGATTTATTAGAACTGTGGTACTCTTACTTAATATAATGCATCGCAAATGAGAATATGTTCTTAATTGCCTTAACTGATAAAGGTTAAAAAAAATATATATATTTTTTAAATATACCACCCCTGAAACAAACCCTTTTCTCTTACTTAAAACCAGCGGTAAGGGATGCCGTCAAGCTGAAGAAGGAGTCCTATCGGGCCTTTTTGGCCTGTGGGACTCCGGAGGCTGCTGACGGGTACCGGCTGGCCAAGCGGAATGCGGCTTTGGCTGTCGCTGAGGCAAAAACTCTGACATGGGAGGAGTTCGGTGAGGCCATGGAAAACGACTTCCGGACGGCTTCGAGTAAATTCTGGTCCACCATCCGGCGTCTCAGGAGAGGAAAGCAGTGCACCGTTAACACTGTGTATAGTGGAGACGGGGTGCTGTTGACCTCGACTCGGGACGTCGTGAACCGGTGGGGAGAGTACTTCGAAGACCTCCTCAATTCCACCAACACGCCTTCCTTTGAGGAAGCAGGGTCTGGGGACTCTGAGGTGGGCTCCCCTATCTCTGGGGTCGAAGTCGCAGAGGTGGTTGGAAAGCTTCTCGGTGGCAGGGCCTCGGGGGTGGATGAGATCCGCCCGGAGTTCCTAAAGGCTCTGGATGTTGTGGGGCTGTCGTGGTTGACACGTCTCTGCAGCATCGCGTGGACATCGGGGACGGTGCCTCTGGATTGGCAGACCGGGGTGGTGGTTCCCCTTTTTAAGAAGGGGGACCGGAGGGTGTGTTCCAACTTTAGAGGGATCACACTCCTCAGCCTCCCAGGTAAGGTCTATTCGGGAGGTCGAATCTCGGATCCAGGAGGAGCAGTGTGGTTTTCGTCCCGGCCGTGGAACAGTGGACCTACACCCTCAGCAGGGTCCTCGAGGGTGCGTGGGAATTCGCCCAACCAGTCCACATGTGCTTTGTGGACTTGGAGAAGGCGTTTGACCGTGTCCCTCGGGGAGTTCTGTGGGGGGTGCTTCGGGAGTATGGGTTACCGAGCCCCCTGATATGGGCTATTCGGTCCCTGTACGACCGATGTCAGAGTCTGGTCCGCATTGCCGGCAGTAAGTCGAATTTGTTTCCCAGTGAGGGTTGGACTCCGCCAAGGTTGCCCTTTGTCACCGATTCTGTTCATAACTTTTATGGACAGAATTTCTAGGCCGAGGCGTTGAGGGGGTCCGGTTTGGTGGCCTCAGCATTGCATCTCTGCTTTTTGCAGATGATGTGGTGCTGTTGGCTTCTTCAAGCCGTGACCTCCAGCTCTCACTGGAGCGGTTCGCAGCCGAGTGTGAAGCGGTTGGCCGAGTGTGAAGCGGTTGGGATGAGGATCAGCACCTCCAAATCCGAGACCATGGTCCTCAGTCGGAAAAGGGTGGAGTGCCCTCTCCGGGTCGGGGAGGAGGTCCTGCCCCAAGTGGAGGAGTTCAAGTATCTTGGGGTCTTGTTCACGAGTGAGGGTAGGTTAGAGCGGGAGATCGACAGGCGGATCGGTGCAGCGTCTGCAGTGATGCGGACGCTGTATTGGTCCGTTGTGGTGAGGAAGGAGCTGAGCAGAAAGGCAAAGCTCTCGATTTACTGGTCAATCTACGTTCCTGCCCTCACCTATGGTCACGAGCTGTGGGTCGTGACCGAAAGAACAAGATCCCGGATACAAGCGGCCGAAATAAGTTTCCTCCGCAGGGTAGCCGGGCTCTCCCTTAGAGTTAGGGTGAAAAGCTCGGTCATCCGAGAGGGACTCAGCGTCGAGTCGCTGCTCCTCCACGTTGAGAGGAACCAGTTGAGGTGGCTCGGGCATCTGGTTCGGCTGCCTCCTGGACGCCTCCCTGGGGAGGTGTTCCGGGCATGTCCTACCGGCAGGAGGCCCCGGGGACGACCCAGGACACGCTGGAGAGACTATGTCTCTCGGCTGTCCTGGGAACGCCTTGGGGTCCCGTCGGATGAGCTGGCTGAAGTGGCTGGGGAGAGGGAAGTCTGGGCTTCCCTGCTAAAGCTGCTGCCCCCGCGACCCGACCCCGGATAAGCGGAAGAAGACGGACGAACAATGAGAATTGATTGGTTTGATAAGCATAATTAATAATAGAATTGGAATGACTAAATTGTTATCAATTTCCACTCCTAAATTTGATTTAGTTTGTGTATTAGATTGTGAAATTGTAAAAGCCAATGGTCAGGAACGGCTTTTGACCTTTGTGGAATCTTGAAAAGCTGATTTAAATTCCTCATGAATTGCTTTGTATTTGGTATTAAAAGTCAAATTGCATGGTGTTGAAACTTGCAAAACAAGCAAATTAACTCATTTGCAACCATTAAAATGCACTAATATCTTTCTTGCTGGAAGAAATTAATAATTGCAAGTGCATGTTTGTGTCACGTTGCCTGTGGTTGTTGACCCAAGAGCAGGGAAGCAGAGCGAGCAGGCCAAGGTGTAAAGTCCAACGAAAAGGGTTTCATTAATTAAACAAAAACAAGGTGGTTCACAATGTGCCGATAAGCCCTTAATCCAAGCAAAACCCAATGGCATAATGAAGGAAATGGCAAGACGTGGGGGGAACAACAAAACGTGGAAACGACAATGGACCAACAAAGACTGAGGCCCAGTCCACACGAAAGCCCGTTTCAATGTTATCTGCACAAGTTTCTTGCTGTTTGGGTTGTTCGCCCACATGGCAGCGCCATTTCGGAGCTTGAAACCGATCCCTTTTGTAACCGGGCTTAAGAGTGGAAAGATTTCAAAACGTGCCCCGTACGTTCCAATGTGGACAGCATATGTGGGCTACTCAGTGATGATGTCGTGGTTGCAGCTCAATGACGACGCATTGTCGTAGTTTGATGACGTATGTTTCAATTCTCGCATAGGATAGGGTTCTATAGCACTGATACTTTACATTCATTTTCACATCTAAGCAGCAGTGGCTTCGTTCGGTTGGTAAACACAAACACAAATAATGTATGGTAGCTAGCATGAACTAACGCTGAGAAAGCAGACGATAAACATATCTGCAATTGATTGGTTCTGGATTTTCAGCTGCTGGCCCATTTCCAGTGTCCCCGGTGGCTGTGGGGGGCTGTGCTTGCCCTGTCTGGCTGCGGTCGACGGCTCCCCTCTTTGATGGAGGTTCTCATGCATGCCAGATCCACCATACCAGCATCTACTGAAATTCAAATACAATATGCTTCTCCCACTGGTTGTTGAATCAGTGGAGGCTGGTGTCTGTGGATCTCACTCTGCTTCATCTATACTTTCTTTAGTTTTTGTTTTGGCCTCTTTAGGTCTCCCTAATCTGTTGGAAGTGAGAGGTTCCTGGGGTTGGTGAACAATTCTGGTTTTGTAACCCTGTGGGTGGTGTCTGGTTTCACTTTGTTTCATCTTTCTTTCCTTTGACCCTTTCTCTGGTCTCCTGACAACTTCACAACTCTGGCGGGACTCTGAATTATCAGGTTAAGGTGACGGGTATGGGACTTTTAATAAGTTTCAGGTGAATTAGAGGACTCACACACACACACACACGTACGCATACGTACACACAAGCAAGCGCGCACGCAAAAAAAAGAAGGAGAAAAATTATGATGACATGTTGAATCGGTAAGACTACCGAATGAACAATACTGAGCTCTCAAGAATTTTTATTTTTTTTTAAATGGTCAAACTTTGTGGGCGTGTTATGATTAGAGCCGGCTTCTCCAACCGGTTGCTGGTGGCGTAGTTTTGAGTTGCTTGCGGACAGATTTTGAATCTTTCTTTGAAATGTTCCAACATGTCAAGGAAGCTGGAAACATATTCAATCCAACACACCACCTACACTAAGGCTAACTTCAAAATGAAATGTTCCAAATAATACATTGACGGCAATGCAAATAGCCTAAGTAGACTTTTACTTTGAAGTTGGCCCGCATCGTAGCGTGATGGCTAACTTAGCTTCCTTTTTCGATGTTTTGGATTTCTTTATCATAGTTTTTATTGATATTACGTGGTTGCGTTCAACATCAACCCAACGCTAACCCTGAAATTCATTTTCAATCACTAATTTAGTTAGTTAATTATGCCATCATTGAATGGATACGGCACAAATCTCCGATGTCAGTTCCTAGCAGCTAGCTGTTAGCATTAACAAGTGCCTTGCTGCCAACAGTAAATGAGTTTGACAGCTTGCTTTCTTAACTTCTTTTTCTATATTCTTGACCAAGGCTACTTTGTAATTCACTCTCCACATTTAAAGGAAGGGAATGTGCCTTAAATTGCACGTTGAGGTCTTTTCATAATTAAAAAATAATAATAATAGAACATTGGCTTCATTTATTTTCAAAACACTTAGGAACACAACTTTAAGCAATTAATACCTTGTTATTACATGGACCACGTATAAATTAAAAATTTATCTGCCTCATAATGCACTTAAAGTTGTCTGGCCATATTAGACATTTTGAAATGATTTTTTTTAATGGGCAAAAGTGTTTTGCCGTTTTACTAACCAATTTAAGACAAAGTACTATTTATCTTTTTTTCTTTATCCCAAAAACTTTTCGATCCATTACTCAAATCCGTGATCCGATCCAATCTGAACCGTGGCTTTTGTGATCCGTTGCACCATTAGTTGCTTGCCTCCGTGGGTCAAGGAAGCAGCCAATTTAGCCCAAATTACGGTGCGTCCCGGCTAATACGGGACAGTTGGCAAACCTAAGGACAGGCACAGTCCACTTTCTGTTACCAAATTGCCAGATGTGCTGGAGGAACAGCAGCTGTGTCCACTGGAAAGCCCAGAAAGGCGCAAGACGACTTTCAGCACTGGATCATGCTACCACGGAAATTGAGATGTGTCCATTTTTATGCCGAGTGCTCGTGCATCAGTCTACAAAAATAGAGCCGATGATGTTATCCTGTGTTTGCACTGTCCAGTCATGACCTCACCAATTCGATCAATAACTGATCAGGAGCCACGATGCGGAGTGAGAATGTCTCTCCACAATTGAAGCATATTAACACGACGCACGTGTCGACGGTCGATGTGTTAAGAAATTCATATGAGTTCTGGCAGCCTTTGTCACCAATGCATGTGACACGAATGATGACACTTTGGCTGGCTTAGTCCAGGACCATAGCTAATTATTTGGAGGCCCAAAGTAAACAAAGTCACAGCCACAGTCATAGCCTCCCCCCACATACTTCAGTAAAAAAAATTATATTTGGTGAGTTATGAAATTTAGGCCTCTTTGTCATGCTTTTTTTTTTGTTACAATGATTTGACAGCTTAAATTTCCTGAGCTATAGTTATTACCTAACAAGTATCTGAACACTTTTGTTACGTTGGGATGGTGGTTGCGGACCCAAGTGCAGGGAAGCAGGGCAAGGAGGCAGAGGTGCAGTCAAAAAGGGATTTAATTAAACAAAAAAACAAGGAGGTACACAAGGTAGCGATGGCAAATTCGAAACTGTGTTTTGGTACGTGCCGAACGCAGGCAGAACTTGTGATTCGAATCGCGTTCCTAAACCTGTCTCAGAATCAGGATGTCACGTGACAGTTGCCTTTCGCGTTCCATTACGCCTCCAAACGTCACATTGTTTCAGCAAGTGCCTTTTCTAAAATTAAATAAAATCCAACCATTGCACTGTATTAAAATGTCTTGAATCTGAAATAAATCCAACCTAAGTATACTTTGTATGTAAAATTGCCCCGCTGATTCATCGCCCTACATGATAAAATGTCAACATCCTCTTGAACGCTTTGAATGCGGCGGTTGGTTTAGTGGTAACGCACCCGCACAATGGGCTAAGAAAAAGGTCTGTTATCCAGGTAACCCAGGTTCAATTTGCGCTACGGGTGTCATGTTTTTGCAGGTCATTCTTTTTTCTCTCTAATACTTTCTGTCAAAATTTGATACCCTGTCGCAAAAAAAGCCTTTGAAATGTAGCTT
The DNA here is from genome assembly GCF_051991255.1 of Vanacampus margaritifer. Lineage (NCBI taxonomy): Eukaryota > Metazoa > Chordata > Actinopteri > Syngnathiformes > Syngnathidae > Vanacampus > Vanacampus margaritifer. Next base: position 2,021,887 of record NC_135440.1, on the reverse strand, counting down.
GTTGAAATGTAGTTTTTGATTACATGTGATAACACTGGGGGTTTCATCAAAGCATTTAAGTCATGTTGAGAGGCAAAATTAAAAACAAACTAAGTATCAGCAACAAAAAGCTCATTTGTATTTCTATACTTATTTTGACGTGGTGGGTGTTATTCAGTTTCCCATGGTAATATTTCTCTCTCTTATGGCGTCCATTACAATTATAGCCCGATTGCCAGTTGTGTATATAAGGTGATGACAGACAGCCAATAGTTAGTTTCCTTACTGGGGAGCTGGCAACACTGATCTACTGTTTGATTGTAACATTATACACTTGGCCACCAGATGTCGCTGTGGGAAGATGTTTCGACTGTTCTAAAAGATCGATTATTTTTGTGAATCAATCGTTTCAAATGATTTGATCGTTTCAATGTTCCATTTCTGCCATCCCTAACACAAGGTTCTGGATGACAAACAAAAACAACAACATCCAAGAAAGGCAAGCAAGGCAAAACATGGGTGAACTACAGGGCAAAAATATGGCAGCATGACAGGAGGAAACAATATGGGATCGACGCAGACAGAGAGGAGACAAGAAACTAAATACACACACACTAATTGACACAAGACACACCTGGGCAAGACACAAGTGGCAGAGGGTGCTGATTGGTTGACACATGAGGAAGGGCAGGCAAACAGGTGGACATGACAATGCTTGACAAGGCTTGGGAGGCACACAAGGACAACAAAACAAAACATTTCATGACTGAAACTAAGGCCCCGTCCAGACGGAAGCAAAGCCGGCTTCGTTCCTCAAACAAATCTTGCACACACAGAAGTATTTAACGGCTGTAATGTATATGCCAAGTCGAGGAGTGGTGCTGTAGCACAGCCACAGTGAGTTACCGGAAAGCGTAGAAGAAGAATCAGCTTTTTTTTTCTTACTTTATTGCAATCTACAGAACAAACATGGCTTTGCATGTATCAAAACAACATAAAAAAGACTAATACAGGAGAAGTGACAATGGCGGGTGATTCAAGTATAACACCGCTTGTTGAACGAGGGAATAAAGAAGCAAAATATCTTGCTGCAAAAGCATAAGCAAGCTAAGGAGGCTGCGCAAAACGACTACTACTATCCGCCACAGCGGCAACATTAAAATTATCAGGCATATGAGTCATTGTGCAGATAATATTTTAGACGTGTTTTTCTTCGGCACTGAAAGTTTCAACGATCAAAAATTAACATTTCAATCGCAAAATGTTTCAGCCGCTATCTTGTGATAAGGGCACAGTTCCTGTTTTCCAGCTGCAGGAGCATAAGCCAAGCTCTTATCTCATGGAGCTCTGCTCTCTTCACAGATAACTTCAATTTACATAATTCAAACAAGGTTATACCGCTAAATAAATCCTTTGCAATACTACAAGTGTAAATATGGGATAACTTATGTTCATGTATTCTAACAGTGGCGCTATATTTTTAACCAAATATTGTCATTGAAATACCTTCAGGTCATGATTATAATCATGCATGTGAAGTTTAGGTTATTAAGCATTTCCTCTTTCATGGTGAAGGAAATATGAAACAGAAAATGTAATGCCCCGCCCCCGTCATATAGTATTGTGAAAACTCTGAGAGATTTTTTTCCCTGTTGTTGGCCCAGGGTCTTGACATGGTCCAGGCCAAGATTGAAGTCAATCGGATGAAAAGTGTAGGAGAAATGGGCAAAAGAATGCCCTCTGTAAATGTGCAAAAATTGGCAAAAATCGGACATTCAAAAATTCATAGCTCACTTCCTGTTCATTTTAGCATATTGCTCCAAGAGACTCTTGGGCTCCATATACCTCCCAATTTTCGTTGATCTTGTTTAAACGTACAACCGAGGCTGCTTCGTTAAAAAATTCTAGCGGCCGCTAGTGAGTCATTTTTGTAAAAATCGCACAAATACACGATAAAACATTGCTCATTTTGCCAGACCAGTCGTGTTTGCCAAGTTTCACAAGTTTTCATGCATGTATAGGCCCTCAAAATCGGTGTTGTTTTCTTGGAACGCCCACAGTGTTTTGCGAAAACGCAAACATTTCGTGTTGTAACATCATGAAGGCCTAAACACACTTCTGAGCAAATATGAGGTAGATCTGGTTAACCAGCCTAAATAAAAACGTCAACAACATTTTTTTATTGTGTTTTGCCAGTGAGTGCACTATTAATTTAATTTAATTTAAGTAAACTTTTATTGTCATGGTGAATCATCAGACTTTAAGGCACCGCCAAGGCCACACCCTTTGCCGAAAAGTTACAATATTCGTTCTAGAGCATGACCAACATCTTAAGGTTTTTCTGACAAATTTTCAACTGGATCCCTTCAACAGGATCGGCACAATAGAAAAAAACAAAAAAAATAATTTCTTGTCACCACAACCAGCTCAGCGGCCTAGTGGTAGAGTGTCGGCCCTGAGACTGGGAGGTTGTGGGTTCAATCCTTCGTGCGGTCATACTAAAGGCTATTAAAATGGGACCTACTTGACACCAAATGATTTCGCCCCACTCTGGTAGGTTTGACAATCAGTTGTACTTTAACCACTAGGTGGCGTTATATGAATAATCAAATTTAATCATATAGATATTTTCAGGCAATGACTATTAAGATGCATGAGAAGTTTGGGTTTTTAATAGGGATGAGCGAGTGCCATACCAGGTATTGGTATCCGGCCGATAACAGGACACATTTCACGGTATCGGTACTCGCGACGGATATCGATACTTGTATCGTCACCCGCTCTTGTGGCCGTTTTTCGGTCAGGAACTAAAGGCTGAAATTGTTATTTTGTATTTATTGACCGCCACAGGGGGCTCCGGTAAAAGAGCATATAAGTCTTCAGTTGTACTCAACAATGTAATTAGCTCTGAAGTGCAGACAGATCTTTGTATATTATATAGTATATCGTCATTGACCACTGCACTGCTAAGAGATGAATGATGAACAGAGAATGTAAAACAGGAAACTGAAATACAGAGCAGCCTTCCAAATTAAAAGCATGTATTTCAAAACAAGATATAATTAAACATCACACACTAAACAGCTTCATGAATTCTTAACATGGTAGATATTATTAAATTGTTTGAAACACTACTGTATTCAATTGAATTATTTGCACTTCACTGTATTCCTTAAAAATAAGTTGTATAACCACATATGCCACTGGATTGTTTGTTTCATTTATCTATTTTGTAATGCCTTTTATTGTGTGTTCTATACAAAAAGACTTTTATGAACAAATTTAAAAAATATATAATTGCCATTAATTTCAAGCAATTGTTAAGGAAATTTGCTATAATTGGGATGTATAGGTTTTAATATATATATATGAAATTTTTGGGCCGAAAACCGAAATGCCGTATGTATGTATATGTATGTATGTGCATATATGTATATATATATATATATACACACACATACATATATATCCAGCCAAAAAGTAAGAGTAGTGGTCCTTGTAGTAAAAGTAAAAAGTAGTCATTAAAATAACTCAAGTACATCCATCCATCCATCCATTTTCTTGACCGCTTTTCCTCACAAGGGTACTCAAGTACATGTAAAAAAAAAAAAAAAAAGTATTCGCTGAAAAGTACTCAAGTACTGAGTAACTGCTTGAACATAAAGTCTGATTTATTTTTTTAAATAATGTCAACAGACAAATTCAAATTGTAAAATTAAAAAAAACAAAAAAAAACTTTTTGAGTTCAAACAACAGTGCAAGCAGACACGTTAGCCCAGGGGTAGGCAAGTTCGGTCCTAGAGAGCCGCAATCCTGCATGTTTTTGATGTCTCCCTTCTCGAACACAGCTGAGAGGCTCCTGCAGAACGTAATCATGAGCTGATGATTTGAAACACGTGGGTTGGAGGCAAGAGACACCAAAAACATGCAGGACTGCGGCTCTCTAGGACCGAACTTGCCTATCCCTGCATTAGCCCAAGCATACACGATCCAGTCACAAATTGTGGCGTATAGCTTGCTCGGCGGTGCCTCCCAGTCTAATCACCATAGTAACAACAGAACGTGTTGCGGAAATGCTCCCACACAGTCATTCAAGCGGAGCGCTTACCAAAGTCGCACAACATTTAGATTTGGAACTTGTTGAACACAAAAGACACACCTCGCTCTCAATGCATTTCCAATAGAAGCAGGGCGACAAAAAAATTGCCTTCTCCCCTCCCCCTGGGCGACACGCGACATTCGTGCATATGAATTTTCGCGCTCGCACACGTATATGTGCACGCGTAGGCTTGCGACGCAATACTGGAAAGTTGAAACATGTTCAACTTTTGTCGCTGTCGCCGGGAGGCTTCAACCAATCAGCGATGGTTTCATTGATGAGCCAATGAACGCAGGGCATGCTACACAGGGCTATTCAGCAAAATGGATGGGATAATTTTAGCAGTGTCTGACTATCATTTTGCCCCCTCCCCCCCCCAAAAAAAACAAAAAAAAAACATTTTGTACAATACTTCACGCAATGATTTCCATGACGTCAACAAAAAGGCCAGCGCATGAGTGGTAGGTACAGGGTTAATTTGTTCAGTAAGTTTTCTTTTCCGTTTTTGTAACAGTTGATAATAATGATAATAATAATAATAACATTATATAGGAAATGGATGGATCTTTATGCTGGAACTACGTGCTGTAGTGAAACTTATGTGTTTACAATGAAAACGATTCCCTCCAATTTAATAGATAATCAAATCTGTTGTAACAAGAGAGCGACGTATGTTGCTGCCGCCGTCGCAGCTGCTTATTGCGTCCCGTGTATTGCGACCTGGGAGGCGATGAGGTACGTATTTCGCTGTCGTTTGTAGCCTTCTGTGTGTCTAGCCCATTAGGCGTGCCGTCGACGTAGTTTACCATTGTGTGACGCTTGCGGGAGGAGATACTATGGCATAGGTAGCATCACAGAGCATTAAAAAACAAACAAACAATTGTGCAGGAAAATTTAGCAAATGGAAGTGGAAGTGAAATGTATGCAGTCAATTTGACTGCTATGTCACTCAAAATAGTAACACTCAAATATCTTTGTGTTTTGAAATAATAATAAAACAATGTTCGAATAAAACATACACATATTTAGGAAACGTCAGGGTCCTATAGGTACCTAGATTTTTTTTAACCAAGGCCAAGGCTTTTCCTCCACCCGTTTCCAAAAAAAAACTTGGTGAACGTCTTTTAACGTCTTTGCCACTCCTCCGTAGGATTTCACTAAACGTTATTTAATGTTTTTGGCAGTCAAAGAGTTAAAAGACGTTCACTATGTTTTTTTGGGTTTTTTTTGGGAAACGGGTGGAGGACAGCCTTGGCCAGCTTTGCTGAAAGTATCAAGCAGATCGAGTTAGTATAATGACTATTTTTAGGCACTAGATGGCAGCGATGACTCTCTTTGGACAAGATCGGGTAGGCGTCAGTAGAAGACGTGAGGCGGAGCTAGAGTGTTGAGGAGAGAATGGCTGAGGAAGCGAAAATGGCGACCGGTTGCAAGCAGCTCATGCTTGAGCATTTTTTTCAAAGACGAAAAGCATCGACCAATGCTAAAGAGCACATTGATGACGACGATGATGATGATGGTGACTCCGAGGTTGACGCGGAAGTTGGAAGCGTTGACGCGGCGGCTATGATCACGTCGTAAAGACTCACCGGCTAGCGATGCTAACGCCCGAAAACGCGGTGCACAACAGAGCACTTCTGCACAGGCGGACGTTCAATCGGACGACAAAGAGTACCCCGAGTCCAATGCATATTTATTGGAGGAGTGGGTACAGTCTGATCATGGAGAAGACACTGGTTCTGGACTATGATGCCACCATGAATGGAGTGGATAAGATGGATAAGAACATCTACCACCCGGTATAGGAACTGAAGGACATGAGGAAGCCAGACGTAACACCAGGTCACCGTCATGATCCTGAGAGTGGACTTGATGGCAACATGGCCAAACACACACTGCAGTATATACTTGCTATTCCCCGGAAAAAAAGGCCGGCAAGAAAGTGTAGCGTCTGCACGCGAAGGGGCAATCGCAGTGAAACTAATCTGTTGTGCAAATCCTGCTGCATCCCCTTGCACGCAGGGGCGTGTTACACAAAAAGAAAAACTGTAGTTGAAACATCCACACAATTGTAAATAGTACCACAGTTGCACACATTTGTAAATAGTTTGCCAAATTGTTTTGTCAAATTGTTACACTGTTGAATGTAAATAAACGTATTTTGCTATCAAAAAACACTTTTTCATTGTTGGTGGTAGTGTTTTACAGAAGTAAAGCACTGTTAAGGTGTTTGTGGCATCATTCATGGAAAAAAAAAGGTGTCAAATTTACTAGAGTGCATGAAATAATATCGTTTCACAAAAAGCTTGATTTCTCCGTATTTTGGTCCAAAACAGAGCATTTGGGTGAAACTAACCATTTTCTACTGTTGATTACTGAAAAACGGAATAAGGTAGAAACAAACTTTTTTTTACAGGAGACTTTATTTCTGATGAAAGATGAGAGTTCAATCTTTCATTTGGTAGTATGTGTGTTTCCATAGTCCAAACACAACATTTTCTGTAGACCTTGAAAGATCAGTCAAAATGTTTAAATCAGCTGGCACCCACAGCATCCCTTTTCTGAAAACGCTTGGCAGTCAAAGAGTTAAAAGGGTCAGTTACATGAAAAATTAACTTTTTGGAACTTTTAACCATGTTAAAATGCAAATTCCTCACCAAAAACACAGTCAAAGTGGTGTTTTCCTTCATTTGCCTCTCTTTTGAGTAATTCTATGTCATTCTGCTCTTTAAGCACCAGCCCCTCCCAACCCGAGAAAACAAGTGGGCACTCAATCTGTGACGTTATAAACTGAGGACCCACCCCTGCACCGCCTCACATGCCCACTTTTTCTGAGACCTCCATTGCTCGCAGGATAGTGATAAACGTAGCCTTTAATCAGTAACCATTATGTCCAAGTGAATTCAAAGCAATCAATTAGCCATCACATTTGTAATGCCAAAGTGCAATGACAATTGGCCATCTTAAATCCCCAGAAAGGTTTGACTGCAGCTGACGCTTGTGTAATCTACAAGAAAAAACTTTGCGCCATTTGACCTATTTGAACAAATAGTGTATATAGGTATTTACTATGATCTCAAGTTTTGGACAAGTGTGATATTGCTCACCATGGTCGAAGAAAGGAGTTTGTGTGAATGCTCGTGGAAAATTAGAGGAAACACTGCTTCGAGTGGGCACAGGAATGGTTAATGTTGCATTAGTATTATTTTGATAAATGTTAACAGCAAATGTACCTGAGATGCCTGTACACTATGCAATGCATATCATGAACATATATATCCATATAATTTCAATGGCATTACCATTATTGTATTTGTCTTCAGCAAGTGGGCCTGGCCAAGGAGTTTGAGAGTCTGGTACGAGCGGACAAGAGATTTGAGATCTGTGCTGACGTCATCATGGGTCTGATTTGCTTCAGGCTCAAGGTAACACCACCCAACTCTAATATATGTTGTTGGATATCAGTCTTTTTTAGGGCTTTTTCTATGTATTACTGTGATTTCCTACTGTGTGCCTGTTCATTGAACGCACCTTAAGTCCACTGCAGGGCCAGGGATTGTTGCTTTTTTTTCTGCTTTTCCGCGAAAAAACATTTGCTCTTGTTACAAAACGTCATGTCAGTTGGCTTGCCGTGGCTGTCGGCCAAGTGAGAAAAAAAGTTCCATAGACACTTTGCGCGTCGTACTTCTCAACGAGGAGTGGACGGCCAGCAAGCTTGTCAGTGTTCAGTGCGTGAAGCCATCTCCTGAGCCCTCTTGCATACAAGCTGAAAGAGGCGTGCCGCTTAAGGCATTTTCCGCATATTGGTAGACAGGCGGCCATGCGTGTATGTGTACCCGCCTTTAAATTAGAGTTGGCGGGCTGTCTCGTATTATTTTATTTTTTTAAGTACGGTGCTAAAATTTGGGGGATATTGAGCCGTTTTTGCCGCCCAAAAATCGAGGTACGGTACTGGTATCCCGTGCAACACTAATATATATATATATATATATATATATATATATATATATATATATATATATATATATATATATATGCCATTATCGGTGCTGCGTTAACCTGTGACAAAAAAATATCGCCGTTAATCTAATTGCAAAAGGTACAAGCAGTCAGACAAGCAGAACTTGACATCAATGTAGTGGCGCTGATGTATTGGGCATCGTCATTTTTTTTTATTACTCTAGCATGGACTGAACAGCCGAGTTTGATGGCAATACACTTGTTTTACATGGATATTAATGATTTTGCACATTGGGAGGAGGTTGAGGAACATGGTTAATTTTTGTTGTGCCAATAATTGTACGGCCCATCGAGGGCCTGATAAAAAGTTTTGATCACATTCCCACCGAAAGGGTCCGCGAACAAGGAAAGAAATGGCTGTGAGCCAGGAGGGTATAACTTGACGCTCAGAGAGTTTTGTTGCCAATACATACATTAAGCTTCTCCATAAACCTCCTCCGCCCTTCGGCCATTAAAGTGCTTAAATAGCAGCGTTTTCACACACTAACTTTCTTCGTTTATGCTGTGTCTATACAGCCAGACAAAAAACTCAATTAAAACACTGTTTCCATGGATATGAATACTTGTAAATTCTAAGCTACTTTGAGGTGAAAAACTATATTGGATAATAAATATTGTAGTTGTTTTAACCCCTGGCCGTTATTTGACCATTTTTTGGCTTTTTGTTGGTTCTGACCAAGCCACTTCAAAATAAAATAACGCCCAGGGGTTTTAAGTATTTCCAGGCTGAGTGAAATCACGGGTCAATTTTGACTCGCTAACACTAAAGATGCGGAAATGGTCAGTGCTATGTGAGCCAATATGATCAATTGCATCATGTTGTTTTGTTTTTCACTTGCTCACATTAGTTGATTTGTTTTTCACCTCCGTAAAAGGGCTCCAATGAGCTGAATCAGAATCTGCTAAAGAAGATCACAAAGAGCAGAGAGATCCACTTGGTACCTTGTCATCTGTCTGGAAGCTTTGTCCTGCGCTTCGCCATCTGCTCGCGCACCACTGAGTCTCGTCACATCCAGAAAGCATGGCGGCACATCACACAACTGACCTTTGAACTCCTGCAGGATTCCATTCGATGAGGACTGAGCAAGCGAGAAATGCCCATTTTTGAAGATAATGTCAAGGCTAAAGGCTACCACACACGCTATCACATCATGCAGTTAGGAAATGTTGGGGAGGAAAAACACGAAAAACACACTATCGCTACTTTCATGCTAAACAGTTGGTTTGCACGCTTAAACACAAAACAAAACAATAAAACACTTTATTGTTTGCAATTTTTGCATTGTTTTTTGTGGTTACTCCAACTTCCTGCTACAACCCCAAAGCACGTTTCTTAGCTCTTAGCACTTTGCCTATGTAGCTTTTGTGTCTTGTGTAAAATGTGGCGCCTTATGGCAATCCCCTCGTGAGTCGTCGTGTCAACCTAGCCACTTCATTAAAAAACTCTTCTTCTTTGATGAATGTACAGTATTGCACTTTGTATGTGTGTTGTAGGCTATGAGTGTTTTGATTGAAGTTGTCTGTAAATGTATGTACTTAGTGATGGCCAAAACCAGATAAATGTGATTCAATACGATACTGATTGTTTGGCTGTTTTTGTTTTTTGTTTTTTACACCAATAGTTATTGTGATGTGTTTTGTTCATAACAATAGTTGGGTTTCCATCCACCCATTTTTATTTGAATTTTCATGAAATGCAAAAATAAAACTGAATGGAAAAGCTAGAAATTTGAAAAAGGGTAAAAAGTTCACGCCGTTTTTACCAGTAGAGGAGGTGGATTTGCAAGCGTATTGAATTTTGGCTATGGAAACAGGTTTTGCAAATAACCGCTGGCAAGACTGGATACAAGTTGCACATTTTGACCGGATATTACGTCACACGTACGTTTGTAGTGAAGGCTTTATTTGATTACTTTATTAAGTGTAATCTTTTGCGTGTTCAAATAAATCAGAATTGAGATCTCATGAAAAAGTTTCCTTTGCAAGGATTTATTAAGAGCTCTTAAGACACAGGAAAAAAGCTTACATTCGAAAAGTGATGTTAAGCTCCCAGTGTGTAGAATATGGAAACACCCAGTATCTTTATACTAGTAGAAAAGGTTCTCTCCGCCTCTTGAATTTGACAAAGAGATAGTGTTTAAAATAAGCAGGCACAAGATACTGACATGTCCATCTCAGCTCCCCACCAGCTTCGGAGAAATGATGTAGACAGGCTTTGACCTTGGACCTTCAGTTTTTATGACCAAATGACTAATGACATGAGACTTTGACAACTTTTAAAACATACACATTCTTATCCCAAGAGATGGTGGGGAGTAAGAAGTTCAAATGTAGTTCACAAAATCATTATTACATTGTTATTCATTTAACTACACATAGTTATATCACATCTATATACCTATAACTAAATTCAAAAACAGTAAAAATATAAATTGAAAATGTTAAATGTCAACAGTAGTCCCAAAGCAATGTGTCGGACAATAAATAAGGAATGTTTGGGGGGAGACCTAAACAGAAATCTTTTGGTAATTAATTAAAGAAGCGAATATTAATGCAATTTTAGATGGAAAACAGCAAAGAAACGCTACGGTTTGTCATTTTATACTTGATATCTTCCACTGGCAGTTTGCCTTGTTTTTTTCCAATTCACACATGTCCTCACCACGCACACGCATGTACACACGCAAACACGCGCACACACACACAGACCGACACACACGCAGAGCTACTAGTGGCTAACTGTAGGTAACCGTACCATAAATGGTAGCCTGTATGCTAAAATACGGTAGCAAGCATTTTACCATGTGTTTTAAAATGGCAACTAGAGTAAAAGAGTGAGTTCAGTTGTACTTTATAATTCAACTATTTAACTCACGGTACTCACGTTATTCGTTGCTGTGCACTTTAACAGGCATTCACAATCCATTCACACACCGTGGCGTGGCCGGTGTGTGAATGGATTGAGAATGCCTGTTAAAGTCCCAGTTTGTTTTGGTGGATCGCTCCAGTGCATCTCCAGCGGTTGGATCTTCCCAGAAAGATGGAGAGCCCCGACGTTTTCTTGCTTCCTCACCTTCCGAACCATGGATTCATTAATGTTGAATTATCTCGTGACTGCTCTATTCCCATGTACAACTACGTAACTGGTAGATTGCAGTTTAAATTGTGCTTTGTAAGCATGTCTCTACTTTAAGCTGATGCCATTTACGGAGTTCCGCCGGAGTTCTAGTCGTCTCCGCGGATAGCACCCGGTCGCTACACATCGCCAAATAGGTGGGGTCCCAACGAGGTAAACAAAATGAACTACAGGAGACAGGAGGTCACACTGCAGTCTGGCGTTTCATTTGATCTTTTTATTCACTTTCTCATTTCATCTCCACATTCAAATACATTCAGTGACAACTCTTTTCTGCCTTCGCCGCCACCTCCCCCGTCCCCCCCGCCCCGTCCCCCGCAGTCCCAACACGGGCCAGCAGCCAACCAAGAACGAGCATGAACCAGACCACCAATCAGAAACGTGCGTCAGCGCAGCAACATTTTCCCCAAAGCTTGGCTGGAAGGAACTCTGGAACTCAGTGCACACATAAGACAAATTTAAGTGTGCCTTATAAAATTTTCTTGAAAACTTCTTGGGCCGCAGGCACTTTATTTGGGCACCCCGCCCAAGTATTAACATGGTGTGGGAATGGCTGGTATAAGACTAGATGTCTTACGGCGCGGACTCCAACGTCCGCACTGGCCTTTTGCGTCTGGCAGTCTGGTCTGTTGTATTGACTGAACATTGATCTGAACAAACTTAAACTCTGATCTCGCTTTGAACTTGACAGATTTACACAGTTTGCTTTCTCACAAAAACATTAATAAGGTAGTAATAATTCTGGATCTTTGGACATGTTGAGAGTGTCTCATATGCTAAGTTAAAGCTCTAGGATTCTCATTTAAGATAAGCCAACAGCGATTCCAGGATAGACCAGGTTTTTTGGTTTTACATTTTTTTGTGGTGTTGGCTGTAGTTTCTTGCTATTCTTAAGCAGTTGTCAACCATCTCATGTATGCGGCTGATTTGGTGGTAATCAGCCCGTGCAGTGCGGGGATGCAACAGTTGTACAGTATCGCGCCAAATAATGCCGTTTTTCTTGTTAGTAATTTTATTATCATAGACAAAGCATATCAAAAAAAATCACTTAGAGGGCTGAAATTTCACCCAGAATGTCCAAACATGTTGAAGTTCCAAATGGCACCATTGTCAAATTGGTATTGTCATGTTATATGTGGAAGCCAAATGTTCACTTGATCTGGCGGCATTGACTCCCATTATAAATCATAATTTTTACATACACACACACACGCACGCACACACACACACAAGCACATACTCACCCACATACAAAATACAAATGAATTAAAAAAAATTTTTTTTATAAGAGAGCAATGATGATGACATGTCAAATCGGTAAAATTACCGAATGAACAAATACTGAGCTCTCCAGAAAAAAAATTGGGGAAAAAATAATAATTTTTCATGTTTTTTGATGCACTCTACACCTGATGTGTTTTAGTGCATTTCACACGACTACCCAATTTATCCTTTCAGTGGAAAATCAAATCAGGGTAGAAAATAAAAAATGTCAGTTGGGAGTTTTTTTGCCAGAATTCACCAGGTGGTGTTGGAGAGCTAATTATCATTTTTGATAATAATTTGTTTGCGGTTGCCAATTACCTATACTTTCACCGAAGCAAGCAAGCATGGTCGGGATTGAGAGAAGAGGGCTGAGTGTGTGTGTGTTTGCGTGTGTGCGTGTGTGTGTACGCAGTATCACTCACTTGCACGCGCGTATATGTGTGTGACGCGTGTGTGTGTGTGTGTGTGCACGAGGTACAGCAACGTGAAAAATCTACTTTTTGGAGCTTTTAGCCAAGTTTAAATGCTGACTCCTCACCAACAACATCACCAAAGTGGTGTTTTACTCCATTCGCCCCACTATGAGAAATTTGAGGTCATTCTGCTTTCCAAGCACCAATCCCTCCCAACCTGAGAAAACGTTTGGCACTTTGTGACGTCACTGCCTCGTCAGACTAAACACACGCCCACTTTCTCTGAGACCTCCAAGGTATAGTGACAAAAGTAGCCTTTATTAGTAAACATTATGTCCAAATGAATTCAAAGCAATCAATTATCCCTCACATTTACAATGCCAAAGTGCAATGACAATTGGCCGTCTTAAAATCCCAGAAAGGGTTGGCTGATACTTGTGTAAACTACAAGTATAACTTTTGCGCTACTGAACTGAATTGAACGAACGGTGTAGAGGTTAGTGCGCTCGCCCTGTAAGCAGCAGGTTGTGGGTATTGAAGGAATTGTATGATTACTATATTAAGTGTAATCTTTGCGTGTTCAAAATAATTGTATCCGAGATCTGATGAACAAGGTTCCTTGCAAGGATTTATTTAAAAGCTTCCAAAGACACCGTTAGGACACCACATCTGAATGCAATGTGATGACTCCAAGTGTGTGTCAATTTACAGAACATCGACTCATTTATACTCAAAAGATAAAAGGTTCCTCTTCCCCTCCTAAGTTGATTAAAGGACAGACATGTCGTCTCCTAGTGACCAATTGTGTGATGTTATTAGTAAGCAGACGTTTACATACAGACATGTTGATTCCAGGTTAAACAAAGGTGTAATGTTATTAGTAAACAGACATTTACATATAGTTCCCCTTCTTGACTGGGGGAACAAATGCAATCAGGATCTGACCCCAGACCTTCAATCACCATCCCACTGTATTCTTTTAAACACTCATGATTATATCACATTGTTATGCCTATAAGTAAATTCAAAAACAGTAAAACATCAAATTGAAAATATTAAATGTCTTCAGTCCTACCATTGAACTTCTATAAATTCAAAAACTGGACATTTAATCCCACAATAGTCTAGGGAGAAAGTCCAGCGCGAATCTTGATCGTCGCAAAATGAAGCAATGTTTATGTGTGGAGTTTAGAAATAAGAATAGCAGGTGAGAGAGAGAGAGAGAGAGAGAGCGAAATAGATAGAGGGGCTTAGCAGTCAAAATTCAGTTTGATTCATTAAAAAATTCGGTGGAAGGGGCATAATAACTGTGAGGCATAACACTATGTGATGTGGTTAAGTGTCACGACGCAATAGCCGATGTGTCCGTCCCTCGAAGCCATCTCCTGATGAAGGTCTTGTTGAATGAAAAGTGCGTTCGACAGTTGGTCAATTTTTTTTTTTAAAAAAGAGGCGTTTGTCAGCCTTTTTCCGAACCCTGGCTCACTGCCAGAGATCGCAGGAAAGGTCACGGGACTTCATTCCCAGTGTGACTCAATCCTTGTGAATTGATGAAAAGGGGATTTGAGTGATTTCCCCCTTTCAAACAGCAAATTGACACTTGATCAGCTTTTCCAACTGTGTCAATCCGTGCCCAGGGAAAAGGCACTCCAATGAATCTTCTTTCAGCGACCTCCTCCGTGTGCCCGGGGAAAAGGCACTCCAAACGGGTGTGGTGGGATCCGTTAGATGGCTCCAATTGGTGTGGGCGCAGATCAGCAGCTTAGTCAACCCCCTCGGTCGGGGTAAATTTTTGTGATTGATGAGCCTGGGACCTCATGTGGCTCCCACTATTATGATCAGCAAACCAGATCGACCATTTTTTCACCATATCTGAAAGCAAAATCATTATCATTTAGTCACTTATAACATACAGTCTTCATTCTTTACTTTGAAAAGAGCACCTGGTAATTTTTAGCAAATGTTAATTGTTTCTATATCTTATGAAGTGTTCCTAGGAAACCCTTATGATGGTAGATAATGATTAATCAAATATTTTACCATGATATTTACTGTTGTAGATTTAGCATAAATGTGTTCTTTGTCGTACATCAAATTTCTGTATTTTTAACGCTGGTTTCTTATTATAGCAGTGTAGATCATTTAAAAACAACATCATCTTAACTCAGAACTATTCATGTCCGGCCGGGCCATAAACAGTCTGAGAAGAGATTTATACTTATACCTTAAATAAACACTGCAGTTCATTTTTAACAACTTGTCTCATGAAAAAATGTCACCTAGATGTGTCAATGTTCCTTCCACGCCTAAATGGCATATTCCATGGGCTCTAGAAATTATACTTTTCAATTGTTTCTGAGATGGAAATATACTTACCGTATTTCTGCTATAAGGGTCGTCTTTTGTCATCTTTGTAGAACTTACTTTCCTCCAAGTCAAATCCTCTCCATTCTCCGCTCCATTCTTCGCCTGTTAATTCCTCACACCAAACTTCATTCTCACATCAGACTTCCTTTTGATACACAGACAGACCAGTCATTCTCACATCAGACTTCCTTTTCAACCATACACAGACAGACCAGTCATTCTCCCATCTGATAAAGATCAATTTTGATCATTTCAGACCTGAATGTGAAAACTGCAGCCGCTTCCAAATTGCTGCTTCAAAGAGGAAAAAACAGACACCTTGTGTCCTGTAGGTTAGAAAAACAACCAAATTGTGACAATTTGGCCAACACCAGAACTATAAAAAGATCTCCAGCTGAGCTAGCCATGAGCCATCAAAACAAAAAGCCTTTGAGGCAAGAGTTTGTAATGTAAATTTGAATCCTGTTCAGGCAACTTAAAGTGAGAAAAACAAACAACTTAAGCAGATGTAAATTAAGATACTGCAGCGGAGGACTTTTAGGGTCAGGAAGAGAAGAGAAAAAGATTTAAAACAGCCCCATTAATCTATTGCAGGTCACAAATCTTCCAAATATCTGCCATCTCAACTAGTAAAAGAAATGAGTTATAATCAGAAAAACAAGACAAAACCCCTACTTTAAACCAACCAAAAAGTATTCTTAAAATGCTAATTAACCTCACCTCTTTTACAGAGTAGTGGGGGCTTGTAAAACACAGCAGGGAACTTTGCCTTTGTGCATTCCCCGTGGGATCCAAAGATCACAGTGCTGTTGAGCTTAATCAAAATTTAAAATTTAACCAGCAAATTCGCCGTAAGTGTTCCACATCTGAGTCCAATCTAGAAGCTAAAGTTATAAAAGAGAAATGGGAAAAAAATTAGAAGGCCAAATTCAACAAGCATCAAACAACGGAAAATATAGAATTAAAGATTAAAATAAATTTTATACTACCCTAATTCACATAAGCTGTTCTCAATTTCCGAAACTGCTATAGATCACATCTCCTTTCTGACATAGTACAGAGTGCAAATGTCTACAAACAGAATACAACATACGACCTCAGGAACCAAACTCAGATGATTCCAGAGTCAATATCCATTCCTGTCCTTGTAGATAGCAGTTTATGCAGGGCAAAGTTCAAAGCGGGCACTGGGCTTTGTGCACTGGAGTTCTCAGGAAAAGTTCATCATGGCAGAATCGATGATAATCCTGTCTGCTCAAAAAGTTGCTGGACATTATGCTCAAACAATGCATAAGAGTCATTGAACAGTCACAGGACGAGCGGATTTACAGTGTACCATCCTTTTCGCAGTCCGTGTGGTCACTTCCCCCCTGAAAGTGACCATTGTTCAGTTCGCCGTCCACTCTGAACATCAAGCATAGCAGGAGAATGCTGTTCATTCCATTTCCAGCACTTTTTGGTTGAGTCACCCAAGTGAAACACCTTTCAGTCAAAGATTGAACCTGCCCGAAACACCTATACACTCAGAACAGACAGAGGGAGATGGGATCATAGCAAGAGATAGGATTGCTTGTTATAATTAAAAAATAATAATTTTCTCAAAAAATAGGTATTTTGTAGTTTTATTTAAATTTGTTCACTACACTATAGCAAGTAGTATTACTATATTTACGCATATGTCTACCATAGACTTCTTCTTCTTTACATGTTACCTCAAATTTAAGCTTAACATGTGACAGCTGTCAGTCACCCTGGCCACATGGATGGAAGTCCTTTCGAATTTCAGGGCTCCTCAGACTTCTAGAATGGGACTCAGATAAGGACAAAGGTTAAATAATTTTCACACCTACGAATAAGTTATCAGAGATACACGGGAAATATAAAATCAAAAATGAAAAGTCTATTTCAATTAAAATTTGGTTTTATTATTCATTCAACTATAAAAAAACACAGATCTGATTTTAAAAATAATATGATAGTGGCCTGTATCCTACCATCTAGACCTCTATATCTTTCCTTTTAACAGGAACAACTTGATTTTAACAGATTAGCATTAGAAGACCCCTGCTATTCACACAAGATGACACACACACAACAAAGTGTCACTTTAACACAACAGACTACAAGTCTCCCAAATGGAGACAATGGGAGAGAGGACTAAATTTATCACACCCCCCTCCCCACAGGAGACAAAAAGGAGAGAGAGAGAAGGGGGGCGGAAGAAAAACTTATCATACACACTCCCCTGTCCTTTTTATCTAGTTTAATTTAATTTTAACAGACAACAGTACAAATCACCACCTTCTTAAAACAGCAGCTCACGGCCCCCATCCTCACAGACCTTTAGTCCCTAATCAAGCGTGGGGGGAAGGGCTATAAAAATTGTCACAGACAAAGGCAGAATTCTCCCCTACTTTCAAAATATGCAGATTTCCTGCTACCATTCTTTACAACCTTTTTTTTTTTTAGGACAAAGAAACTGGAGAGAGAGGAATTGTTTTACTTTTCCACCCTTCTTTTTCTGACTTTCTTTCCTACACTTAAAAATCACTGTCTCAAACAAACTTAGTCCTCCTTTCACTTAACTTCAGTTCCTCTCCATTGTCATAAAGGCATTGAGGAGAAAAAATCAAATCTCCCCTTTAAACTCACAATTCACACATGCTTCACATATTCACAGTTTCAACTCACCAAACTAGGCCCAGAACACACTCACACACAACACAAACTCCTCAAATTAATTCAGTGGCGTCTCAGTTGTTGAACCAATTCAAGAGGCCATAATCTCCTAAGTTACGGTCAAATTTTTTCGTCCATAATATGTAGTAATTAGTCGTTTTTAATATTTATAAAGTCAGTGACGTCTCACTTATGATACTACAATATAACAGATCAAAACTATTCTCATTAATCCCCCCAAAAATATTATTATTATATATATATATTTTTTTTTTTCAGCAAATAAAATAAAACAGATCTGCGCGACTTTAATAAATATATCCAGGATCTTCACGGACTTACTTCTCACACAGCACTCGAACCGTAGTAATTAATCCTATATTTGCCGTGGAAATTCAATATCATATGCCGTTTCAAACGGCGGAGCGCTCCTTTCAGCTAAACAAAATTATCCAAAAACAATAAATATCGCGATCTCTCGATTTCTTAGCAATAGCATTTATAAATAATAAAAGCTATGCGTCAACCTGTATCCCTGAAAATAAATACTCTTGGCTCCTTCGCAGCGAAAAGTTGTTTCCAACTCTACATGTACTTAACAATTGCCTCAGAAATGCAGGGATTTACAATCTCTAAGATTCCTTCAGAACGAGACTGCCGTGTGTTTTCTGTAATTTTTAATAAAACGCCTGCTTCAGCCCGTTTGCCACAATCCGTCTTAATTGAGCATAATCCATCGTAACGTTACGTACCTCATCTGCGCATGCGTCTACCTGCTGAACAAATCTATTCAAGAATCTAACGGTTTCTTAACAGCGGCGTAAGTCCGCTGCGTCTACCTGTGCCTCTTAGTACCAAATTTATAACAGCGGCGTACGTACGCTGTGTCAATTTATACCTCTTAATATCAAATTTATCCAAGAATCTCTCGACTTCTTAGCAGCGGCGCAAATCCGCTGCGTCTGCCTGTGTTTCCCTTTCAGCGCAACAACCAACGTAACGACACTTCCGTAAACAATGCTGTCGTCACCACGTACGTGTACAGTTGGAACACCGTAGTAAAATCCGAAATCAGGTACTTCGTGTCCAACACGACTTCAAATTTTACTAACACCTTTTCACACAGATCTCATCACCAATGTAATTTTGCAAGACGAATACCAGCTGCAGCGACTCGAAACAGACACAATTCCTCAAACGTGGATAAATGTCCACTCACCGTAATTAATTAGGCGCCTGGAATTGTATCCGTCCGTGAACGCCACAGCCCGCAACGTCGCTCGTCGGGTTCACCAAAATGAAGGAATTGTATGATTACTATATTATGTGTAATCTTTGCGTGTTCAAAATAATTGCATCCGAGATCTGATGAACAAGGTTCCTTGCAAGGATTTATTTAAAAGCTTCCAAAGACACCGTTAGGACACCACATCTGAATGCAACGTGATGACCCCAAGTGTGTGTCAATTTACAGAACATCGACTCATTTATACTCAAAAGATAAAAGGTTCCTCTTCCCCTCCTAAGTTGATTAAAGGACAGACATGTCGTCTCCTAGTGACCAAATGTGTGATGTTATTAGTAAGCAGACGTTTACATACAGACATGTTGATTCCAGGTTAAACAAAGGTGTAATGTTATTAGTAAACAGACATTTACATATAGTTCCCCTTCTTGACTGGGGGAACAAATGCAATCAGGATCTGACCCCAGACCTTCAGTCTCTAATGACAAGAGACTCTGACAACATCATGCACATTCCCCCTCCAACAGCATTGAGGGTACGAAGATCAAATAAAGTTCACAAAATCACCATCCCACTGTATTCTTTTAACCACTCATGATTATATCACATTGTTATGCCTATAAGTAAATTCAAAAACAGTAAAACATCAAATTGAAAATATTAAATGTCTTCAGTATGTAACCCGCTTTGTTTGTTTTTTTCTCCTTTCCTCTCTCTTCTTTCCTCTTCTCCCATCCTCTTCCACGATTTCTTGCAGCAAGGACCCTTTTTGTTTCAAATTATTATTGAATAATTGATGACTTGCATTGCGTGGCCATTCAGAGTTTTCAAACGCAGAGCCCCAACAGCAGACTGCAGCCAGCTCGCGGGGGGTGCGGCAAGCTCATGGGTAGAGGCGGGGTTTTACTGAACCGAGCGTTTTACTTCCGCATTAGAAAACAAACCAGCAAAACACCTAATATTTCATTAAAAATTACATTGCCATGGTGTCAAAGATAAGATTTAATTATTATATGCCTATAGTTAACTGTGGAGGGGCTTAAAATACCGTAATGTAATCCCTTTAAAAATCTGTTCTGAATTTGGGACATTGACATGACATTTTGTATAAACCCACTAATAGCAACATAATGATGCAAGGAGGATAAAATAGAATAGAATGTTGTATTTCTTGTATTTTATTTATGTGGAAAGCCTCTCATTACATGCTTGCGAAGTTAAGTACCTGGGACATTTTCTAACTGATGACTAGCATGATGACAGACATTCAGAGACAATATTGTAAACTGTATGCCCAGGCGAACATTTTGCGAACATGTTGCTGCGCAAATTTTGTATGTTCTCTTGTTAACTGGAAAAATAAACAAACTCTGAATATCGACCAATGGTCTAACCTCCTCATAAATCACATTTTAATGGAAAAAATATCTGCCTCAAATAAAAACCAAATATCAAAATTTATAGAAACATGGTCTACGTATATAGAATATTTTAACCTAATTCTGGTTACTTAATTCTGCCTGTTAGCGAGAGCCACCACATTGTGATAACTTACATTGAGTTTTCTGTATTTGGCAATTTGTAACTAATGGTTGTGTTTTTATAGTCAGGAACCCAGTTGCTGCCAACAGGATTGAGCAGATTCACCTCCAATGGGCACTAAGGGTTAATATTCGGATTCACTGCATGCCAGGGGGCTAATTCTACAGGTGCTGTCCCCCCCTGGCTGGGCGTGGGCGGGTCTGCCCCTCTGTTGGCTGCTGGGTGGCGGCTGCGTCTTGGCCGTTCCCTGGGCCTCTTGGGGGGTGCTGCGTTGCGGGGCTCTCCCTGGTGTCTGAGGTGGCGCCACCCTGGCGCGGTCCGCCGCTCTGGGCCCGGCGACACGGTCCGGGGCCTGTGGGCCGCCGGGGTGCCCCGTGGTTCCCTCTCCCCTCCCCCTTCCTCCCCCTTGCTCCCTCTCCCTCCTCGCCTCTCCCCGCCCGTCCTCCGCCTCCGCCTCCCTGTCCCTTCTCCCTCGTCGCCCTTCCTCCTCCTCTCCCCCCCTCTCTGCGGCCTTGCCGCTGCCCCCTGCCCTTCTTGTCGTCTCCTTCCCCCGTCCCTTCCCCCTCCCCTGTCCGCCTTCCTCCCCTGGGCCGGGGGCTCCATCCGTGGCCTGGGTCTCGGCGCTCCGGGGGCCGGGAGGGTGGGTGGCTTGGTGTCGTGCCGGGCACCTCGGGCGGGCCCCAGTATCCGGGGGGCGAGCCCTATCGCCCTGCCGGGCTTGTCCCATATGCCCGCCGGGGTCCCGGTGGGGTGGGTAGGGGTTTGGTGGGCGGGTGCGCCTCCCGCCCGGTTGGGGGGGGGCCCGCTGGTCGCTCCTCTTGGTTAGGGCGGGGGTCTGGGGGTTTGGGGCCTGGGGGCGGCTGGGGCTGGGTTGGGGTGGATGGCGGGGATAGATGGGGGGCGGGGGGTCGTGGGGGAGCGGGGGCTGTGGACCGGTGGGGTGCCTGGCGGGCCTGCAGTGCAGTGCAGTCCTGCTGCGTTGGGTTGGGGGCGCGGCCACGTTGGGGCGGGGGGCGCTCCTGGTCCTGGGTTTGCTCTCCGGCCGGTGGCCCCTGTGGGGCCCTGGGGTTGTCCTTTGGCGCTGCCGCGGCCTGGGGGGCCCTGAGGTGTTGCGCTTGCTCTGTCCTGGCAGGGGTCGACGCTCCCCTCTTTGGTGGAGATTTTCATGCATGCCAGATCCACCACACCAGCATCTATCGAAATTCAGTCACAAACTGCTTCTTCCTCAGGTCATTGAATCGGTGGAGGCTGGTGTCTGTGGATCTCACTCTGCTTCGTCTGTCCTTCCTACCTTCCCTCAGTCTCTCCTTTGGGCCCTTGAGGTCTCCCTGATTTGTTGGAATTCAGATGTCTCTGGGGTTGGTGAAGGACTCTGGTTGGTGGCCTGGTGGGTGGTGTCTGGTCGGTGCTGGATTTCCCTTTCCTTTCTTTTCTTTGGTCCTTCCTCGGGTCTCCTGACGGCCTCACGACTCTGGCTGGAAGTGTTCGGTTTAGGTGAACGGTATGGGATTTTTTAATAGGTTTTAGGTGAACAAATGAATACACACACACTCGCACGCACACATGCACGCACACACGCACATACAAGAAAAAAATAAAAATAAAATAGATAAATAAAGGAGAGCAATGATGATGACATGTCAAATCGGTAAAATTACCGAATGAACAATACTGAGCTCTCTCTCAAAAAAAAAAGTATGTGTTCTCCTTAGGTGAAGTGCGCCCTGTTTAAAGCCTATTTGTACTCCACTGTACACGGTTCCCTTGATGGGAGTATAAGCGGTGCACCATCCAGAGACTCACTGTGACCTATAATGACACCTTTGGGATACTGCTGAGGGTGCCCAGATGGTACAGTGCAAGTTGTTTGTTAATGCTCACATTCCTACCTGTGAGGCACTGCAAATAAATTTTACTTTATGCAGCGACTGGATGAGTCAAACAACTCAATTATACAGACTTTGACAAATCCTCAATTGTGCATTTGTAGGTACACATCTGCTTTGGGAAAGCGTTTGGATGGAGAGACTCTTAATTAACCTGATAGTTTTACTTTTTTTTTCCCTTTTTCTTTTATTTCGATGGACCCAGTGGCGTAACACCATGCTGAGAGCCCCCCCCACACACACACAATTTCCAGCCACCCCCCACCACAATTTCCCCCCCATCCACCGCCCACACAGTTTTTGGAGAGAAGTGCGATTTATCACTAAGGACTTTTGCAGGGCCCCCAATTTTAATATTGTGACATCTATATTGAACATTGAAAATACCACAAAAATCTTCCAATACATTATATTCTGTTTTACAACTTTTTGTATTTGTATTTGAATCCCACTAACTGCACTTCATAACAAAAATAATTTGTAGCTATAATCACTCATTAGAAGCTCATCTGCGCATCGCGCTCAGCAAAGTCATTTACGACGCTCCTATAGGCCTAAAGTAGCATTTGTCAGAAAAACACCTGTTTCCTTGTTTAATGTATCTGGAGAATGGTCCAGAGCACCTGAGCCAAATGCGATACATATGCTTTTTGCATTTGGCGTCAAATTCATCCCCTAAGCTGCGTAGGCGGCGGGGACACGGGGAAGCTGCCTTTTGACCGCCGGGAGAAGCGAGACGTGGCTGGAGGGTCACTTCTGCGATGGAGCTAGCTGCCGGCAAACTACAGCTTGACTCCGGTGGGAGCGGGACACTATATTTTGCTGACGGCCTGGACTCAAACCACGTCTATCACATCTCTTCCAATAGCTTTAACGTCATGTTTATTTATTTATTATTTTTTTTAGTTTGCAAAGCATGACGGCGACGATGGCACGCACACTAGCTACCATGGTTTTTTCAACTCGCATCACGTCGAGACTCATCGTGACTGACAGATGCCAAAGTCAGATGATTAAATTATCATTTCCGACATCGTATTTACAAAATAACTCTGGCTGTTTCTTTCTTTTTTTCCATTCTTTCTCTCTCTTTGTTTCTTTTGTTCATTCCTTTTTTTCCCCTTCTGTCATGGGCCCCTGTGCTGTCTCTGGGGCCCTGTGCGGCGCACCGGCTGCACCGTCGATATGTACGCCGCTGTATGGACCCTATTTGTGTCTTCAATAAATAAAGAATTGAAAATGTAATTGTTGCAAACGAAGCTAATGCAATTTAGGCTATATTTATTGCTGCTACAACAACGCTACAATAATATCTATCTATCTATCTATCTATCTATCTATCTATCTATCTATCTATCTATCTATCTATCTATCTATCTATCTATCTATCTATCTATCTATCTATCTATCTATCTATCTATCTATCTATGTGTGTGTGTGTGCGCGTGCGTGCGTGCGTGCCTGTGCGTGTGCGTCTCTCTCACACACACGCAAAATGAGGGTCAACGTAAGATGGCTGCCGGTGGCTTCAATTCCCGCGACGGTGATTTAGCTGCATTGTACTTCTTTCCACTGATCTGTATATATTTCTGGATAGCCGATAGGCCAAGACTTTTGAAGCCGCGAGGCCGCCATATTACTCCTCCCAAGACACTTTTCTCGGCATACGACAGGATTTACAGTATCGAAATTGGAGAACATTTGACAGTAGTTGGTAGAAACAGTATGATTTATGATGTTTTAAATTAGCTAAACATGAACAAGAGGACTTCAGACATTTGCTTTAAATACATGTAGAAATTATTTGCTTAATGTTTTTTACAGAAGGAAACGTGTATATTTTTAAAATTACAGAAATATAACTAATTCAACAAAAGATGCATCTGTCTAATCTAATATTGGGGTCTAAGGAACTGAGCGATTCAAATAAAAGGGGGTCTTCAAAGCATCACATACCGTCCACTTGACACTCCGCCACAAATCCCATCCACCCCCACCCCAACGGCCTAGTCTGCTTGCGAGATGGCAGTAGTAAGATGGCTGCCTTGTGGCTTCAACGGCTTGCACAGACGCGTATAGGCTATGCTATCAAGGAATATATACAGATCAGCGGTCCATTCAAATATACGTCAGTGGCTTACAAATGCAGACTTTACGTTTGTAGTTTACACTTTGTCGAAAGACGCTCCCTTCGACACAAGTGCATGCCTGGTTATTTTCTGCAACATATGATTTCCTTCTCCCGAAGAGAGCAGCCCTGCTGATAAAGGTTTTCTGACGCCTAGCATCGCTCTACTCGGTATGTACACTAAAAAAGTTTGAATTATTCGGTATTTCTTTGTGTGTTATACTGCTAGTGCACTATACACAACTAAACTTCGCTGGGTCATTTTAGTTTAAACAGTTGGCAAATGTATGTTTAATTAAATTGACTATGTATTTGTCTGCCTTGAAGACAGCAACGCAATCCAAATATGACACATCATCTACCGCTACCTCTAAATTATAGTGACCCTCGTGAAGATGGCTGTAGGCGGTGGTCATTTTGCCGAGACTGGTAACTCTTCTGCAGGCGTTATTCTTCCTTGATTTTGCCTTGAACAGCTATGATTGGTTACTCGCCTTCTCGTCAAGACTCACACCCCTCGCGAACACTTGCCTAGCTGTTAGCATTGCAAAGTCACGTCAACTATAATACTACCTGTACATCGGAAGACTTTGAGAAGATTTGGAAAATACTCTAGTAAAATTACCATCTCACACTAGCTGACATCTAAAGACAATGTAAAGTTGTGGTGAGAACTTTCAATGGTTCTTGTCTCCTAATGCTGGCGCTATACTAAAAGTAATGACCAGAAGACTCCAATGTTCTCAGTTGAACTATTTACTGAATGCCAAAAAGATCGAGTACATAGCTGTGGAGCCCTCTTCTATTAGTGTGCAGAAGAACGTCGAAACTATTCAAAATAGTCTTTACTCTTATACTGTCTTGGCCGCCCACCCACACGGGGATGGCTCAGCCTAGCCCAGGGGTGTCCAAGTTCGGTCTTCGAGAGCCCTTATCCAGCCTGTTTTCTATGTTTCTCTCCACCAACACACCCGATTCATGATCAGGATCGTTAGCAGGCTTCTGCAAAGCTTGCTGATGAGCTGATCATTATATTCAGCTGCGGTGAAGGAGGAAGACATGGAAAACAGACTGGATACGGGTTCTCGAGGACCGGACTTGGGCACCACTGGCCTAGCCCATGTGAAAATGTGTGACCTGATGGTCTTAACTTGTTCCTGCTGGATAAGTGCGCCAGAGTGTAGATAGATGCAGGACAGGTCACAGCGACACAATGGCCGAGCTCAAGGCAGTCACCTATCTAATCATTAAAAGGAACCCCGCCTGTAAGGACAAGTTTGCTCTATATTATTTATTTGGTTGTTACTAACATAACAATGAGATTAATTTTTCAAAAATAATTTCCAGTTTAATACATTTTGTAGAAACTTTATTTGGACGAATGCCACCATTGTTATTTACGTTGCAACACATTCAGTGCGTAGTGACGTAGAATGGCGGCTGGCTCTCTGCCGAGCAATGTGAAATGCCTATAAACAAAGCAAGGTAAGCATTCCTAAAAGGACGATCAAAACTATTGAATGCGTCTGGGGGAGGGTGACTCTCCCGATCGCCTTTAGTTGCTTTCTTAAACCTAGAGCACTAGCACCAGGTGATTTTCAACCGAGCAAACGTATTTACATGATTTTCCATATGTTACATTTTTCTGAGTGTCATGGGTCCTTGGGTAGCTTCACAATTATTTTTGACATCTTTGAAAGTGTGAGTGTTTCCCTACCCCAAATCCCACTTTTTCCTACAAGCATGCTTTCGGGTGATTTTTTTGAAATAGGGAAAAGTACGTATGTGGTGGATTTTCACCCGGTGATAGTGTTAGTGTATAAAATCAGGCAATCTTGCCACATGTCAACCAACAATAGGTGCCACTGGCAAGCCTGAAGCAATTGAATTTTACAACCAAAGGATGGAGTCGATACTTTTAACCAAATGTGTGGTTCCTATGGCTGTGGAAGAAAAACTAAGAGAGGGCCACTTTGTGTGTTCTATAGTATTATCAAAGCTGGTGTGATTAACTCTTGGGCCATTCACAATGAGAATGTGATGGAGAGGTGACAACCAAATGCAAAGGGAGGCCTTTTATGCAGGCTTTGGCACTGGCACTGGCACTAATCAAACCATGGGCAGAGAAGAGACTTTCCTCTTCAAATCTGTCACATCAACTCCTGATCTGTAGCGTGCTTGACATCTACCCCTGGCACTCTTCCAAATGAGTCGGGACCAGTGGCAGCAGAAAGCAATAGTCGCAGGGAAGCACCATGTCCTATATTTTGAAGCTAAAAAGGTCTGTATGTATGGAGGACCAAAACTGCCAAAATGACAATTAAATAAATAAATGAATAAAAGTGAAAATAAAAACGGATATGAAAAATAAAATTCAAAAATTAAATACAAAAATAAATATAAATGGAACAAAAAAAAAAATATATCGCTAAATAAATAAATAAATAAATAAAAGTAAAATAATAAATTGAATAATAATAAAGAAAAACGACATTCAAAAAATAAAAAAGGGCCAAAATAAATACAAAAATAAATATATAAATAGAATTAAATATCAATCAATAAATAAAAACGCTCTTCTCTCACATTTATTTACTTCATGCTGTAGACGCTCTGTCAGGTCGAAATGCTATTCAAATCAGGAGGCGGTCCTAAGCGTGTCTCGGGTTGGGCTCCGCTGTTGTCACCACAACTTGCAACTTGAGTTGCTCGACAAGTCGTGGTGACAGTGGACAAGACAGTCGTCCATTGCTGGAGCTCTCCATGCAAGCCGGCGAGACTCAATTGTTCGCCGACCCGCTCACTTTAGGCAGTTTCCAACAGCGGAGCCCAACCCAAAACACGCTTAGGACCGCCCCCCTCATTTGAATAACATTTCAACCTGACAGAGCGTCAGCAGAATGAAATAAATAAATGAGAGCAGAGAGTTTTTTATTTATTTATTGATATATAATTCTATTTACGTATTTATTTTTGTATTTATTTTGACATTTATTTTTATATTTTGAATGTCGTTTTATTTTGTATTTATTTTTACTTGTATTTATTTATTTGGGATATATATAGTTGTTTTTTATTATCATTTACATAATTTTTTTTATATTACATTTTTTTATTAATTTTTTTGTTTTTATTTTCACTTGTATTCATTTATTTATTTAGTCATCTATTTATTTTAAAATTTGGCAGTTTTGATCCTTCATATGTATGTGGCCATATGTTGTGTTTCTTGAATAAGAATTAGGACCGACAAAATGCATTATTGCACGCGGTGCCGTCGCCGCAGCCTCTTTTATTTAAAAAAGTCAAAAGGGGAAGCCATATCCTAAAATGTACCGGAAGTAAGCTATGAATTGTCCAATTTTGGCCCATTTTTGCACATTCACTGTGGTCATTCTTTTCGCCCATTTGCCAACAGTTTTCGTCCGATTTACTTCTAACTTGGCATGGATCATCTCAAGACTTGGGACAACAACTGGGGAAAAAATCTTGACTTTTTGAAATACTATATGACGGGAGCGGGGCCTCAAATTTTGCCTTTAATATTTCCTTTATTTGGAGAATAACTCCGCTGTACATGCTCCAAAAAATCCCAAACTTCTCATGCATCTTAATAGCCACGGCCTGAAAACATCTATATGATAATATTCGGTTATACATGTAGTGCCACCGAGTGGTGACAAGAAATTTCATACTTTATATTTTTATCTATTGTGCCGAGCCCGTTTGAGGGATCCAGTTGAAATTTTGGCAGAAAAGCCTTAAAATGTTGATCATGCCCAACACTGAATATTGTAACTTTTTGCCAAAGGGCGTGGCCGTTACGGTGCCGCGAAATCTGATGATTCACCGTGTCAATAAAAGCTGCGTTAACCAGATGATCCTATCTTCTCAAAATTTCACACATTTGATGAGAGTCCAGGTGTGAATACATCTACGAACTTATATTTATTCGCACTGATAGCGCCACCTACTTGCAAATAAACACAACAACATTTTTTATTCTACTTTTTTCTCCAACCACGTTAACTGGATCTACCTATTTGCTCAGAAGAGTGTTTAGGCCTTTATGATGTCATAACACAAAGTTTGTGAGTTTTCGCAAATCGCTGTGGGCGTGGCAAGGTACTGTTCACCAAGAAAACAACGCCAATTTTGAGGGCCTAAACATGCACAGAAACTCATGAAACTTGGCACACACATCTGGCCTGGCAAAATGAGCAATATTTTATTATGTATTGTGCGATTTTTACAAAAAATACTCACTAGCACTTTTAACGAAGCGGCCCCGGTTGTATGTTTAAGCAAGAGCTCCGAAAAAATATTGGTATATGAGGGAGCCTAAGACCTACAAAAAAGTATCTTGGACCCATATGTTAAAATGAACAGGAAGGGAGTTACGAATTTTTGAATGTCCAGATTTTTGCACATTTACAGGGGGCATTCTGTTGCCCATTTCTCCTACACGTTTGATCCGATTGACTTCAAACTTGGCCTGGACAATGTCAGACCTAGGTCAACAAAAGGGGAAAAAAAATCTTGAATCTTCAAATTACTATATTACGGTGGCGGGGCATCATATTTTTTGTTTCATATTTCCTTTTCGTTTATTATATGCTTTTTTTTGTTTTGGTAAGATCTTTAGTTTATTATGAATGCTTTTTCATTTATCATGTTTTTTTTTTTTTCATTTACAGTCCTTTTTCCATTAAAATAATTTTTTAATTTACTTATTATACAACACAGTATACATATTTTTTCATTTATTCTAAATGTTTTTTCGTTCATACTATATAATTTTCATTTATTATATATGTTTTAAGGCTCACACCTCACCACACACTTTTTACAACTCCAAAACATTTATTTGAGAAACAAAAATATAACGGCAATCGATAATTTTTTTCCGGCCGGTATGTTCCCCCCCCAAATTAATAAAAAATAGTAATAAAAAAAAACAGACACACAATAAAAATAAAACCGCTGTTGGAAATGACACATTTTAATGACGATGATACGAGGCTGAGAAATAAATTTTGACTGGGAGGCTCGGGAGCGCCATGTCTGGCGGTCTCTGTATAAGTTGGTTGGCAGTCGATCCGTAGCGCATACGCAGCTGGTGTAATATGAACAAGCTGGAAATGGAAACAAATTGGCGGAGCGGATGCGGTGTAATGTAGGGATAGCCATGGGGGACACACGAGCGTTTCAGGGCATGAATTTGGCAAACTGTCGGGCCTCTATCTCCAGGTCACGAAAGTGACGGGTAAGGTCGGACCGCAATGGGCCATACACCGTTGAAAAGGTCTCGTCGAGACGTATCCGAGGATGCCCGTGTGTCTCTTGTAAGACGTAGGGCTGGAGAGATACAACCGGCCAAATACCTCCAGGACACCGAGGATTTTCAAAAAGTTACCCCGCCAGCGGTGGTTGCCATCCCGGGTAAAAATTTGTTGTTTGTTGGCCGTTTATCTCTTAATTTGAATGATGAAGATACGAGGCAGGACACGTGAACCCATTTTGACTGGCACCGCATCGTCCTCGAAACTCCACTCGAGCTCTCGTGGCCGGCGGGCCCGCGTGAACCGTGGAGCGGGTGGTGGACGCATGACGCGCTTATCCGTCAACGGGCACGACTGCATGGTTTGCGGTGGACAATCTTAATTTTAATGATGAAGATATGAGGCAGGACTCGTAAACCCATTTTGACCGCGGGACCGCATCGCTGCGGTGCCCCCGAAACTCCACTCAAGCGTTGTGGCCGGCGCGGGCCTACGTGAACCATGGGGCGGGTGGCAGGCGGCGCGCGTGCATACACTGTAACCCCCCACAAAAAACAAACGAAAAAGCACACTGAAAAAAAAGCCCACTGTAAAAAATCAGCGAAACAGCGAGGCCGCAAAAGATGAACCCACGAGAAACGAGGGGACACTGTACACGGGTGAAACTGCATCAACCTCACATTTGCTCGGAATAGTGTTTAGGCCTTCATGATGTTGAAACACAATCTTTGTGATTTTTGGTGAAACACTTGCTGTGGCAACACATTGTACGTCCCCCCCTAAAAAACAAAGCAAAAAAGAAGCTGAATTTTAGGGCCTTCACATGGACAAAAACTTGTGAAGCTTTTGCACTCATCACACTAGGCAGAAAAAATAAAAATCACTGTGGAAAGGTTTTTTGTGCCAACTAAAAAAACTAAATTAAAATAAAATTCCAATGTGCCAGTCTCCCAACATGCAAGGACCCATTTATAAGTCAAAGCGCTGTTCTTAACCAGTATATTAATTTTTCACAAGAGCTCTATTTTTGAGAGTACAAAAATGTCTACGCATTTTGGTTTGCGTTGATGCTTCCCTTTTGAAATCAGAAAGTTGTCCTTCAATGCAACCTGATACTGACCTTCAATTAATCAAAGCAGCCAAGTTTTCCCACTTATCTGCTAAACATTTTGCTTTTTTCCCCTGACTTTTACAGGTGAGAGTAGATTATAATGGAGGTGTCAGGCACCAGATGCAGTCCTGGGATTTTACCATTGGTGGTGGTGGTACTGTCCCCAGACACTAAAGAGGAAACTGTTGCATGGCTACTGAGGAGGATAAGAGAAAAACAGCAGGCTGGAGGTACGCACATATTGGCATGGAAAAATAAGTTGACATGTTTTATTATATTAAGGCAGTTAAAATTTCATTTGTTCAATTTAGAGAAAATTTAAAAGAACAATAATTTATGACCTTGAGCAATCCACGCCGCCCCCCATTTTGATCCAGGCAGTACAGCCACATTATGCACTGGAAACTGAGGAAGCTGAATATGAAAAAAGACTCTAATCATCTTACGAACCATGGGTCCAAAAGCATCGGTCTCAAGTTACAGGTTGAAGGACTTGGAAATTTCCAGTCTAACTGGAAATCAGTACTACGACCTACCAGGAATCTACACCCAAAGGAGAATGCCCCTCAGCACTGACGATATCATCAGCACAAAGGAATCGGCCAAGTGGCCATATTTGAACGCTGTTGATGTTTCCCACATCCAAGCAGACGTAGAGTTGTTGAGGATCCAACGCCTACAAGCTACTGGAACCTTGGGAAGTAATTAATTGATAACGGTCCATATGCCATTAAGACACTATTGGGGTGGGTTATTAATGGCCCCTTAAGGAAAAAAGACATGATCAATGTGATGATGGCCATATCACTGCTACTGTCAACAGGATATCGATAGTAAGAATGGAAGAGTTGCTGAAGGAGCAATATGACCAAAAGACATCAGAAGAGAAGGAAGAGATGAAAGCTTGTCTGGCCTCAAGGAAGCAGGAGCAGAAACTCAAGGAGATCCTCCATGACCAAGAGTCTCAGGTCGAGGAAGAGGAGGAGAGCAACCAAAGTCTGCTGAACGAAAAAATGCAGTCACACATTCAGGACCTCGACGAGCTGCTCGATGAGGAGGTAACTGCACGACAGAAGCTCCCGCTCAACAAAGTGACGGCTGAGGCAAAGATAAAGAAATGAGAAGACGTTTTGCTGAAGGATCAAAATACCAAGTTCCACAAGTAAAAACTGCTGAAAGACCAGACCAACAAAGCAACCACCATGCTGACAGAGGAGGCGGAGGAGAAAGAACCTTGGCAACCTTAAAAACAAACTAGATATGATGATGGTGGACCAGGAGGAGCGTCTGACAAAGTAAAAGAAAACACATCATGGAGAAGGCCAAACTCAAATTGGATGCTGAGACAGGAGACCTGCAAAAGCAGATTGCTGAGCTCAAGGCACAGACTGAGGAATTGAAGATCTGGTTGGCCAATAAAGAAGAGCTGCAGGTTTCTTTGGCCAGAAGTAAAAAGGAGGTGGAACAGAAGAACAAGGCCCTCAAACATATCCGGGAGCAGCAGGCCCAAATGTCTGATCTTCAGGAGGATCTGGAATTGGAGATGACGTGCATAAGTTAAGCCGAAAAACTGAAGAGGGACCTCCGCGAGGAGGTCGAGGTTCTGGAGACTAAGCTGGCGAACTCGCTGGACAACACCGTTGCCCAGTAGGAAAATGTAAACAAGCGAGAGCAAGAAGTGGCTGAGCTGAAGAAAGCAATTGATTAGGAAAGCAAAATCTTTGAGGCTCAGAGCAAGGAAATTAGGCAAATGCATGCCCCCACGCTGGAGGAACTGTCTGAACAACTACATCAGGCTACTAGATTCAAGTCCAGCTTGGAAAAGAACAAGCAGTGTCTGTAAAATTTACAACATAGAGTTGGTCTGCGAGTTGAACATACTGCAGCAGACCAAGACACTATCCAAACATAAAGGGATGAAGCCATGCTGGAGAAGGCAGCAAAAAAATGGCATCAAACTGAGCAAGGTCAGCCTGAGAAGCCAGCTGCAGGATGCACATGTTACTGCAGGAAGAGACTCACCAGAAGTTGAATTTGGGCAGTTGAGTGAGGCAGCTGGAGGAAAAAAAACAACACCTTGATGGAGCAGCTGAAAGAGGAAGAGGAAGCGGAGTCTCGCCGCAATTTAGGGTGACATTTACGATCTGTCTCGGGACTGCAGATGAAAAATAGCCTTTGGCTAATTCTGGCATATTTACTGAAATGTTTATTAAAATTTACTGTCCCTGATACAAATAAATCAAACAAACAAACTTGGATAATCAGCTGGAGAAGGCTCAGACTCAGCTGTTTAAGATAACCAAAAAGCTAGAATATGTGAGGGCCTGGAAAAGGTGAAGTGAAAACTCCAGAAAGACGTGCAGCTGACCAGCGAGCTTCTGGAGGAGAAAGCCATGGTCAGTAACAAGATGGAGAAGACACAAAAAACCCCCGACTGCAGCAGGAACTGAACCACCTGATGATGGATCTGGACCACCATTGGCAGATAGTCTCCAACCTAGGGAAAAGCAGGAGTTTGAGCAGATGCTGTCAACTCAGTGCGCCCATGACGATGACTGTGAGAAAGCCACAATGGCAAAGCACAGCGAAGCTCTTTTCAGCCAGTTTGAGGAAGGACTACTGACCATCTTGTGTGTAAACGCTCAAGTGTTTTCCACCAGTCACAAACCACCAAAAGTCTTCACTCCGTCAACAGCTTCTCACCATGGAGATGTGTGGGAGCGCGTCATAGGAAGTTATCTAGAAATCCCTATGAATTGGAAGCTCACGCCCAATCCATCTGCTCACAATCAAAAGAAAGCCAATCCTACCACTGTTTGAAAAAGAGGACCTATACATCAAGCGAAGATGGAGGCAGATACAATATATCTGTGACCTTTTTTGGAAACAATGGCTAAGAGCTGGGTTTGGAGGGTTACTTTTAAAATGTATTCCGTTACAGTTACAAGTTACCTGCTAAAAAAATGCAGTTAGTAATGTAATACAAGTACCATAATATTAAAGTAATGTAACTTGATTACTTTGTATTACTTTTTGATTACTCCAATACCAAGTATGTTCATGAAGACAAAATAAATATCACCACAATATATATTCTATACAATGTGCCCCTGATATTTGCGGTTGATAGGGACCAGGGCAGCCTACAAATAGCAAAAATCCTTGTGTAATTAAAAAGCATATAAGCTATTGATTGATTGATTGAAAGCCTTATGCTGTATTCAAACTGTCACTGAAAGCAACCACATCTCACAGTTTAGATAGACAGACTGACAGACAGACAGATATAGTCATCCAATGAAGATGACGATGCGTGGCATCAACTTCAAAATAATTTTTTATCCCAGTCACAAGTTTAGCCGTGTATATATTGTATATGATTTTTAAATAAGAAAAGAACAGTGTAAGTAAATTTAATATAAACTTGCATATCAACTCTATAGGTGGTATAGTGCTTGCTTTTATCATGGTACACCTTAGTATGATAAAAGCAAGCACTATACCACCTATAGAGTTAATATGCAAGTTTATATTAAATTTACTTACACTGTTCTTTTCCATCACTGCCAACACAGCATCAGTCAGCCTAGATGTGGGCACTATCTTCGTCAGACAGAAAGGGTAGATTCTTGAACCGTGGGTCTACTGCGGATGCCATGCTAAGTGTCTCCTTAAGAACTGTTCGATCTTGTAATAACATCTGTAATTAATCTATGGTTTGGTAGCTGCAGTTGGGTTTGTTTGACCT
Source organism: Vanacampus margaritifer (assembly GCF_051991255.1). Taxonomy (NCBI): domain Eukaryota; kingdom Metazoa; phylum Chordata; class Actinopteri; order Syngnathiformes; family Syngnathidae; genus Vanacampus; species Vanacampus margaritifer. The sequence goes on along the minus strand of NC_135440.1, from coordinate 1,986,985 downwards.
GTAGCTGGTAACTTGCAGTTGTACTCCGTCTGAAGAATCCAGTAACATGCCTAATTCTGCCAAGTAGCCTTGCCACTGTTGGTAGTTTAAGTGCTTTCTGTGATGCGAGGTTAAGGCTATGAGCAAAACACTGAATGTGAGCCATCTCTGCCAGTCGAGCCGTAACAGCCATGTTTGGAGCATTATCGGTCACCACCACCGGATTTTTATCACTCCGACCCAATTCATCCAAAGCTGCACGCAGTAACGCCACGATATTCTCTCCCGTGTGGCTGTCGTACATTGGTAGTGTTTGTAACACGTGCGAAACAATCTTCCACTCTTCGTTTATGCAATGTGCTGTGGGGGGAGCGGGGGCTGTGGGCCGGTGGGGTGCCTGGCGGGCCTGCCGTCCGTCCTGCTGCGTTGTGTTGGGGGCGCGGGCCATGTTGGGGTGGGGGTGCTCCTGGCTGTAATATGGCTCCAACATCCGTGATATTGTTCTTTCAGTCACGACCCAGCTAGTGTCCATAGGTGAGGGTACTAACATAGATAAATCGAGAGCTACGCCTTTTGACTAAGCTCCTTCACCACAACGGACCAATACAGAGTCCGCATCACTGCAGACGCTGCACCAATCTGCCTTTGATCTCTCTCTCCATCCTGCCCTCACTCGTGAACAAAAACCCAAGATAACTTGGAGAAGGCACGCCACCTTTTTCCGACTGAGGATCATGGTCTCTGATTTGGAGGTGCTGATTTACATAGAATTGGTGCATACCAAAATTGGAGACTACAATAGGCTGTAAACAGTTCACCGAGCACATTTCACCCACTCATTAAAGCATATAGCTACTTCCCCTACTTAACTTTTCTTCATTAATTATGTCTGTGCGTCCTTATTTAGTCAAGCTTGCAGTAGTTGTAGACCTGTGTGTGTGAATTTTTATTTGCTTAGTAGAAATAGAAAATAAATATATTTGCATATACCAAACATCAGCGTGATTTGTGTATTGGAATCAAATTGCTAACCTCTAATAGGTTAAGTTGTAGCGCCTACATACAAAGATGGATTTACACAAGTGTTTTCATTCGTTTACTTAATAAATTAACCAAAAAAACACAAGGGCGACAGAGAGAATTGCAGGCAGTATTTCGTGTTGGATACATCTCTCCTTGAGCAATCTTAATTTTTGCTACAACAGCTCGAATGATCCCTTTTCAGAGACAATACTCTGTAGACAATGTTACTTTTTTTTTTTTTTGTCAATTTATATCCTGCTTTATATGTTGCATCAGGTGCTGAACTGCTTGTGAATCGGCTGCACTCTGAAGTTGTGGATAAAGAGAAAGAAAACCCCAACATTTTTCTTGTGGCAGCCTCCTGTCAAAGACTACTCTCTGGTGCCGAAGATTTGGGTCTCTTCAAAGAGTTCAGTGATGGATCAATGCGAAGTTTTACGTGCATCAACAGCCACAACTTTAAAGAATTTCATGGTAACAAGGATGAGTAAATTCTGATTTTGTATCTTGTGAACCATTACCACTAAGGATGTTTTTAGTGTTTTGGCTTGGTTTCATGTCCGTTTTTAGAATGCTAATGAATGGTAATAAACAATTAGAAAAAATAGGCAAAAGTCCACAGAACATGCTGTGAAGGCCAATTTTAAAGGGAAACTTGATTAATTGAGCCATTTTTTGCAGTAAGAAGATAATATTTTGTCGATAATTAAGATAACTTGATTATTTTTCATAAACATTTAACTCATTTGTTCCCCAAAACGTGTGTGTGTGTGTGTGTGTGTATGTATGTATGTATGTATGTATGTATGTATATATATATATATATATATATATATATATATATATATATATATATATATATATATATATATATATATATATATATATATATATATCTTAAATGTTTTAAGTGTCCCAAAGATGTATTTATATGTTTTATGTTTGACACCTATGTGCTTGAACATACAGAAAGCTTTGATGGAACTTCTCAACTGCACAGAACAATTGAAGCAATGGTAGTTATTACAAAATGGCCAGCAGGTGGCAGCAGAGTATAAGAGATCAACCAGGGCCATGTTGCAAACAAGCTGATTTACCTACAGTTCTTAACAGATTTGTGAATAATGATGAAACTTAGCTGTATATTCTAATGCTAATTGCTGCAAAACGGAAACAGATATAAATTTACTTTTTTCGTCCTGATGAAAGAAGAGACTCTATTCTTTCTTTTGGTAGGTTCCATGTTTTTACAGCAATAGAACACAATATTCTGTGGGCATGGCAAAATCAGTCAAAATTCATTAAAACAGCCAGGAGCAAAGGGGATTGCTTCCTTGAAAATGGGTGGGAGTGACTGAGTTAATACATTTAAAAACTTTTGCCACTTGCTGTCTCGACTGATGACATCACCTGTGCTGAGGAAACAGGTAACGACCAATCATATCTTTGTTTGGGGAAGTAGAGGAGGGGCTAGAGAACTCGCCACCAAGTTGACTCTTCTCTGCTCTCATGTCTGTCCCCAGTCATGTCCGCCTTTCCTGTATATAAGCGATGTGTCGCAGGAAGTCTTTCCACACAGTCAGTCAGATTTTGGACCTTGGTCCACACACAAAGTGCTCCTCACTATTAGGCGCACCGTCGATTTTTGAGAAAATTTAAGACTTTAAAGTGGCCTTATAGTTGTGAAAATATAGTAGTTACCACTACACTAAAAAGACCACATCAAATGCGAATCGGCATCATAGCAACGGGGAAGCAGAGCACGGCACCTCCCTCTGCTTCCGCGTTTTTTTTACTCTCAAATGAAAATCTTAATGCGATCATATGCCAAATTTGAACATGTCTTTAGAAAAAAAATGCAACTCCTCAGCAGCTCCCTAGAGAGGAAGATGCCGTGGGAGAACGGTGCGCTGCTCGGGTCAATGCGTAAATTTCAATCAATCAATCAATTTTATTTCATTCATTTTTAAAATAAAATTACAATATAAAGCAATATTCATAGTAAAGTAAAATAAATTAAATGGGACTGAAATAAGTTAAACTTATTTTGTCTGCCCCTGATAAAAAACAACACAAAATTAACTATTTGACTGCCAGACGTTTTCAGAAAAGGGATGCTGTGGGTGCCAGCTGATTTAAGCATTTTGACTGATCTTTTAAGGTCCACAGAAAATTTTGTGTTTGGCTACGGAAACGCACAAACTACCAAATGAAAGATTGAACTCTCATCTTTCATCAGAAAAAAAAGTTGTTTCTACCTTATTCCGTATTTCAGTAATCAACAATAGAAAATGGTTAGTTTCACCCAAATGCTCTGTTTTGGACCAAAATACGGAGAAATCAAGCTTTTTGTGAAACTATATTATTTCATGCACTCTAGTGAATTTGTCACCTTTTTTTTCCATGAATGATGCCACAAACACCTAAACAGTGCTTTACTTCTGTAAAACACTACCACCAACAATGAAAAAGTGTTTTTTGATAGCAAAATACGTTTATTTACATTCGACAGTGTAACAATTTGACAAAACAATTTGGCAAACTATTTACAAATGTGTGCAACCGTGGTACTATTTACAATTGTGTGGATGTTTCAAATACAGTTTTTCTTTTTTGTAACACTCCCCTGCGTGCAAGGGGACGCAGCAGGAATTGCACAACAGATTAGTTTCACTGCGACTGCCCCTTCGCGTGCAGATGCTACACTTTCTTGCTGGCCTTTTTTTCCGGGGAATAGCAAGTATATACTGCAGTGTGTGTTTGGCCATGTTGCCATCAAGTCTACTCTCAGGATCATGATACAGTGACGTTACGGTGGTGTTATGTCTGGCTTCCTCATGTCCTTCAGTTCCTATACCGGGTGGTAAGAGATGTTCTGATCCATCTTATCCACTCCATTCATGGTGGCATCGTAGTTCATTAGTCCATAGTCCCTTAGCATAATTTACATAAATATATTTGCAATGTACAGTCGGATGTGGTACTCGAACACAGGACCTCCTGGTTACTGGACAAAGCATTTTACTAAGTGCGCCACTGAGCAGTATCAGAGAGTTGGTAATGATGATCACTTGTATGTATGAAAGTGGGACTTGCATGGGATTGCGTGGGAATGCTGAAAGCTCAATGCTAATAGCTGAATGCTAAGACAATTAGATTTAAAATCTGTGGTAAACACTGATTAGCGACTTCCCTTTTGCCACGCCGCGGTAAGCACTCTCCAGCAGTGCCCACGGCGGGGTCCGGGTGTTGTAATGCTGCCACGCTGCGGCTAGCACTCTCTGGCGGTGCAATTTAAATGTAGTCCTTTGCAATCACAATTATATTACAGGGAAACCTGTTGAATAGTAGTTCAATTAATTAATTCCATTTAGTTGCAATCCTGTGGGAGAGAAGTGCACTTAGATGAAATATACAAGATGAAATATATAAACATTTTTCAAACGGTTATAAGAAAAAAACGGACAACAACATATACACACAATATGTGCTGCAATGTAAGCGCATATGACTACGAATGGTAATGTTGCAAATGTAAGTACGGATTAAGTTGTGTATGTAGATGACCATGATGTGAAACGGTACAGCTCAAAAAGATAACTGTCCGGAAATTCCAGCATACATATGTGCAGTCTGATAACAATCTTGCGACAAATATTTAATTTCCTACACAATATTGCCGCTTCTTCATCAATAGGGTCATTGTCAAAAGGACATGCCATGTTGGTGACAAAAGTGGACTTTACGCTATAGACTATAAGGTGTATTCACGCAAAAAGTTACTGCAGCGGACTGAATGAATGAGGAAATTAAATGTTGTGTGTGGCTAAAAGGAGGCGGGTACAGGGAAAACCTCGAGGTTCATTGTGAAAAACCTGCTACCAACTAGGTTAGGTTCATGGACACTGTTACTACTAACTAACTGACCAAGAGTTTAAAGTGAATGCGACACGAGAGAAAGTCACCCTAAAACATTTTTTAAAAAGAGTACAAGTACAAATAATGTAATTTCAATGATTACTTTGGTAAAAACGCGATGACAAGGGCTTGTAAAAATTTAATATTTTCGTGAACTTCCAAAACATGGCAGCTCACTGGTGATGCCCCCTTTTTCCGAGCCTGGACACGCGTGATGTCAGCGAGCCATACATGGGCAGGTATAGTTGGCAAAAACAAAACGTGGACATGGCGGAATACGACACTGATAGTGAGGTGCTTTCTGACTCGACATCAAGTATAGAGTTGGAATTTGACATTGCCGTCGACGAGCAGTCTTCAGACGAAGACATTTCAGTCCTGGAATGTATCCAGCCATATCGGTTTGAGCCGTATCTAGATGAAGGTGCTGGTGCGACTTCGGACTCTGAAGGTGGCCGTAACCAACTTCAAGCTGCCGAGGTAGAAGACGACATCGGCAGGCTTAAGAACACAGAATGGTAAAGCTTGTTCTTTATTTTAAAATGGAACGTATGGATTAACAATGGTGTTAATATTTTCCTATGGGTGAAATAGCAAACGCTTTGTGGCCAAAATGTAGCTTGGCTTAGTCCATCCACCCATTTTCTTAACCGATTATCCTCACAACCGGTACACTCAAATGATTATTTATGCATGATTGTTATCTATGCTATACTTGTTACAGTTAAAAGCTAATTTATATTGGTAGTAGCAAAATGGAACTTATTCATTTTAAAATGGCAATCATGGACTAAAATGCTGCTTACTCACCTTTGTAAAAAGTGAAGCCACCGCTGCCCCTTTTACATTGCCACATGCCAACCCCTGTGAGACTCGGTTCACATAAATTAATGGTTAAAGGGTACATGGATTTTCGAAATTAAAATGACCTCATACCCATCAGATGCATGTTTTTTTTTTTCCTGAAATGTTTGTAATAGATGATGCAAGTATTTATCAAATAATGAAAACAATCTTTGTAAATGTTATAAATGGCAAAAAAAAGTTGACTGTGCTCTTCAGGTGTTCCTGTGGTAACTGTGTAGCAATGGCAACAGTGATGGAGAGCATTTGCTGTCACGAAGAGCAAAAGGTCAAGGCCAAGTTGTAGGAGTCCCAGCAGCAGATCCAGTGTATCACCCATCACTGGGCGTTTGAAGCGGTGTGCCTCAATGTGGAAGTCCTGCAGACAGACCGCTTATTTTACTTTCCAGCAACACTTCTGAGATGATTTTGGAACAGAGTAAGTATAATTACTGGTTTTGCATTTTAAAATAAGATGAATAATTTAATATGTTTTTTTTTTTTGTATTTCCAGGTGGAAGAGGTACACTGCCTACAGGCAATTTATCCGCTGGTGCTACCAGTTTCTGGGCAGGCGTGTCAGGGTACCGATTCCTTCTTGTGCAGTGTCACTAATAAGGAGAACATTTCCATCCAATGACAATGACTACAAAGGATACCTCGAAATATGATATAAATAAATACAATTATACAAAAGAATTACATGCCTTTTTCTTTTCATTCAAAGTATAAATGAACACCTAGAGATCAGTTATGCGTATAAATTTGCAATTTTATTTTACAAATTTACAACTTGCTGCTTGCGAGTCATCACTCAAACTTTTCAGTGATCCCTCTCCCACATAAAAAAAACAACAAAAAACACTCAGCTACTACTCCCCTGTAAATGAAAAAGTTAACGGTAAGAAAAGCGCGAAATGTGTGCCCGCATAGCCTTGGCCTTGTCTGGCTTCTGAAAGTCTACACACAAGGGTTGGCGTTCTGCCACTTCCTGGTCCAACACCAGCTCTTCAAGGAGTGTGTCCTCATCCAGATTGGCCCCCTGACAGATGCTCTCCACAATATTCTTAAGATCCTCCACATATTCTGCAATAATATACCCATTGAATTATATATATACAGTATATCATGTTATACTTTCATTTCTATTCCTACTTTTGTTTTCTTCGTTTCCACTATGTTGTGATAAGATTTTTGAATTCTTACTGCAAATCATTTTAGAGAATTTTGACATTATCAATACTCACACATTATTGCGTTCAATGAGTATATATACACAGAATCCACCCAATGAAACAACAGACTGTCAGATTTTTTCCATTCTCTTTTAACGAGCAGTAGAAAATGGGTAGTTAAACATAATTCAGCCTTTTCTCCCATTGAACCTTCAAACTGATCTCATATCTAACATGGGACATTGGTATCATCTACTGGTGGTTGTGCATCGGTAAAGTTGTTAAAGTTGTATCAAAATTTACAATAAAGCAGAATCAGATGTCCCCCCCGACCCATCCCCCTTGAAAAAAATGAACAAATATACTTGTCAATGGCAGTGAATAAGTTAACTGTGGATGCAGATAATTAAAATAAAAAATACATACGAAATGTTGGCTGCCCCAGGCTTTTGCGCACAATAAATGCACCTTTCCTGCACTTGAGATAATAAGCACTGTATTTAGTGTCCCCATCCTTTGTGACATCCTGGATCCGGTGTGCATTTTCATTAAAATGCAAGGCTGCCAGGTATGACCTGTTACTGAAGGGGAAAAAAATAAAATACATGAAAATTTAATAAATGTTACATCATTCAATAGTGTCTCCCAACTTAAAATATGCATACTGTACCTGCACAGCATAGCAGTGTAGTTGAAAGAAATCATCTTCGGTGCAAAGTGGTTGAGGAGGCTGTGAAATGCCTCAAGGTTGGATGTTTGGTGATCATGAGAGAGCCGCTTGATGTCATCACACAGTCTCTGGGAGAGCAGGATCTTCTCCAGCTCTGTAGCAACCTTTGTACCTTTTCAAATTATAAGAAGCATATAATTTTCTTTGGTAACTAAAAATGAAAGTTTGTTGAATAGGTGCAAAGAGATTTGAATTATAATTACATGGAGGAATCCATGGTTTTTACTGCTCCCGTCCAACCAAAGGGCCATGCTCGCATTCAGGGAAGGCTCTGCCAAAACCAGAGTGGTTGCTCTGGATGTGTTTGATGATGGACTTCCACTTGTCAAGAGCAAGAGGTGGAGGATGTGTGGATATTGAACCCTCATCATTTTGTTGATAGACAAATGTCGGTCCGTGACAAGTGTCTTAACTTTCACAAAGTTCTCCACCTTCTGTAGGCACCGCTCCAGACCCACCTGCTCCATATAAAAGCTCCCTACTACTTCATTACTCTGAAACAAATGTTCATTGTATATTATTAAATAATGGACACAGTAGACATTCTTCCAAAATTTGAAGTAATTAATTTGCAAAAACAACTTCCCCAAACAAACTAACCTGTACAATCTGGACGTCGATGATGGCTTTCTTCTTCAGCTCCATCAGAGTGTATGTGCCAAACTTAGCACTGTGACCTGGCGAATCAGCACGGCCATCGCCACCACACACTAGGCCTTCACCTTCAGCCTGCAGGGTGCTGATCATCCAGGTCTGACGTTCCCACCAAAGATGCCGGATGGCTGCATTCAGGACGGTAAGCTGATGGCGCATGTGGGAGAACACACGGAGAACCTTTGAGACAGTTGCCCCGGCAAACAAAATCGCAGCAGACAAGAGGATGTTGCCAGCACCAATCCGCCCAAAGTAAGGCTGACTGTTCCAACTCAAGGAATTTTGACAATCCTTGGATTCCAGTGCCACGCGAAGCAAAGTACCACTCTCGCTACGATCCCATGATAGCTGCCGAGAGCCACACAAAATACAACTACGCCAGTCCGAGAACAGCTGCACCAGACAACTCCAGAATGTTAAGTACACTGAGGGTGCCCAGTGCTCTCACGGTTCTTCTTTGGTGGTAGCATTTTAGTGTCATCATCCTCAGAGTCCTCCAAGGTGTATAGTGCATCTGAGGGTATGTAATCTTCGTCAGTCTCATCGGGCATGTCACCACAGTCTGTCTTCCACTCATTTTCTGCATGGAGGGTCTGACTTGCCACGGTCAACAAAGAGCTCTGCCTGGACCAAACTGTCTGCACTCCTGAAAATACGATTCCATAAACATATGTATCATGCAAAGTATATTGTTAGAGATGATAGTAACTTTGATAACATGTAATCAAAACCAAAATTATTACAATAGCTACACTTACCCTGTTGATGTCCTTTAGCTCGAATCAAGACTGCTACAGTTCTTGTTGAGGGCAAGGCTTGACATGAAGCTTCTTTTTGCTTTAAAAAAGAAAATAAACATCTTAATAAGAAATGATGTTGAAATGCAGTAATATTTAAACCTATAAAATACAGTGATTCATTGTTTAAAAAATGTACAATACATTTGTAAATTACATGTACATGACAAATTTGAAAACTAGATGGAGGGTGCTTTTTTTGTTTTTTACATTAATTGGTTTGTTATCAATCATGTATATTATACAGTAAATTTATTAACATTTTGGATGCGAACATCATACATCATCCAAGTCATCTTCCAAACATGTCGCCTGTGTAGCAGTTTCCTTTGACTCATACTCCATAAGCATTTCATCCACCATCTGAGACAAAGTTTGAACTGTGTTAACTTGGGCATGATGCCTTCAACACAGATACACAGCACAATACATAATGCACAATAAAATTGTTACCACTCGGAAACTCCTAATTACAACCGAGTTCTGTTCATGTGATTGAGTTGTTACAGCAAAATTGTGTATGCTACGTAATTGTGTAGATTATAAAAGAACCTGCTGTGCTAGCCGACGTTAACGACCTTATAAGTGTTAATATTTCTTTTTTTCTTCTTCTTTTTTTTTTCTTTCTGGAGAGCTCAGTATTGTTCATTTGACATGTCATCATCATTGGTCTCCTTTTTTTCTTTCTTTTTTTTGTGTGTGTGTGTGTGTGTGTGTGCGTGCGTGCGTGTATTCATTAGTGCACCTAAAACCTATTAAAAAATCCCATACCGTTCACCTAAACCGAACACTTCAGAATCCAGCCAGAGTCGTGGGGCCGTCAGGAGACCCGAAGAAGGACCAAAGAAAATAAAGGAAAGTGAAGTCCAGCACCGACCAGACATCACCCACCAGGCCACTAACCAGAGTCCTTCACCAACCCCAGAGACATCTGAATTCCAACAAATCAGGGAGACCTCAAGGGCCCAAAGGAGAAACTGAGGAAAGGTAGGAAGGACAGACGAAGCAGAGTGAGATCCACAGACACCAGCCTCCACCGATTCAATGACCTGAGGAAGAAGCAGTTTGTGTCTGAGTTTCGGTAGATGCTGGTGTGGTGGATCTGGCATGCAGGAAAATCTCCACCAAAGGGGAGCCGTTGACCCCCGCCAGGACAGAGCAAGCGCAACACCTCAGGGCCCCCCAGGCCACGGCAGCGCCAAAGGACGACCCCCGGGCCCCGCAGGGGCCACCGGCCGGAGAGCAAACCCAGGAGCAGGAGCGCCCCCCACCCCAACGCGGCCCGCGCCCCCAACCCAACGCAGCAGGACGGGGCACTGCAGGCCCGCCAGGCACCCCACCGGTCCACAGCCCCCGCTCCCCCCACGACCCCCCATCCACCCCAACCCAGCCCCAGCTGCCCCCAGGCCCCCAAACCCCCAGACACCCCCCCCCACCCAACCACCACCACCCCCCAACCAAGCCGCCCACCAACCCGCAGCCCCCCAGCCCCAGATCCCAGGGACACCCCGCACCCAGGCACCGGCGCCGAAGAGGGGCCGGGCAGCGGAGTGGAGAGGGCATCCGCGCCCACCCCACCCCCCACCACGTGGAGGGACGGAATACCGGGGGCAGAAGGGGAGATGGGGGCACCGGAGGACGGGCAGCACCCCCGAACCCCAGGCCCGGCGGGGAGAGGCCCTGGTCGTTACCCCAACGTTCTAAGTGAAAACTAACCCTGTTACTGAGTTCGCCAGCTCGCCGACTGGCGAACTCTACCCTTAAACCTTGAGTGTGACCCCACCCAGTGTATATACATAAGTGTGTGTGTGTGGTGCATTAAAATTGGGAGCAGGTGAACCGGAGCAGAGGGAAATGATATCCCCCTCTGCTCCGATCCACCCGCCTCCCAGGCATGTCAATGAGCGTATGTGGTGCATTAAAAAAAATTAATGGGGGGAGGGGGGGAGACACACGGACAGGGGACCGCAGCACTGCTCCATACTGCGGTCTGCCCCAACCGATTGCCCCCCCCCCCCCCCAGTTGTGTGGTGCATTAAAATTGGAGGGGAGTTATAGGGCGAAGACAGTGTTTCCACCCTACCCCACTCCCCCCCAAAGTGTGTTATGTGCCCTATATGTCTATAAAAGTGTATTGTGCAAAACTAGTGCAGTGAGTTAAGAGGAGCGACCAGCTGGGCCCCCCCCAATCGGGTGGGGGCGGGAGGCGCACCCGCCCACCAAACCCCCATCCACCCCACCGGGACCCCGGGCTCGCCCCCCGGATACTGGGGCCCGCCCGAAGTGCCAGGAGGTCCACCGGAGCGGGGCAGGCACAACACCAAACCACCCACCCTCCCGGCCCCCGGAGCGCCGAGACCTGGGCCACGGATGGAGCCCCCGGCCCAGGGGAGGGGGAGGAAGGCGGACAGGGGAGGGGGAGGGGACGGGGGAAAGAGACGACAAGAAGGGCAGGAGGCAGCGGCAGGGCCGCAGAGAGAGGGGGAGAGGAGGAGGAAGGGTGACGAGGGAGAAGGGACAGGGAGGCGAACGACGGGCGGGGAGAGGAAGCAAGGGACAGGAAGGGGGAAGGGAGAGGGAACCACGGGCCACCCCGGCGGCCCACAGGCCCCAAGTGTTAATATTTCTTGCCATTCACAAATCCTTCGGCGCTCCCCGCCATGTTGAAACTTGAATAGTTCTCACAACTCGGAACTTTGGGTATCAAAATTAATTCCCAGTTGTCCAGTACATAATACAACATGAGGGGGTGTTCACGTGCAATTTTCTACTCGACATGTGGTATTTACCATAATTTCGATAGCACATGAAGGCAGTGCTCTAATTTTCTAGATTGCAGTTCTTACCCGTTTTCTTTCTCTTTTCATAATGGCCGTCGACTGTCATTTTGCCGCGGGTGCTATTACATTCGATGTTGTTCCTTTCTGTTTGCTCCTTGGAAACAGTCTCGGCACAGCTGTTGGCAAAAGCACGGTTTTGTGTTGCACGTTATAGCCCAGTGACTGCTTCAGGGCTGGGAGCCAGTCAAACAAGTCTTCCTCAAAATGTGCGCTGCACAACACCGACGTTGGAGTGTGCGTCCATTTATCTCAAGTCCGTTGTGCTTGCTTTGTCCATTTTTCGTGAAGAACTGCGTCTTTGGGGAACCAAAAAAAGCTCACGCCAACCTCTCTTCGATTAGAACAAAATCCGGCAACGCAACAAGACGGCATTGTAGAAACTCAGCAGGCGATAAAACACACAGCAACAGCAAGCCAGCAGAGTCAAAGCAGGGATGCTGTCTTCCTGTCTTCTGCTTACGTCATATCCGATTCGGCCGCTGGGAGCGCGCCACTGGCCAGGTTTTGCGCGGTTAATTTAAAAATCAAGAAATACTTTGTTAATATGTTTTAATTCGATAAGCCGCTAATTTTGCTGTGTATATTATATTGTTGAAAACAACATATTAAAAACTGTCCTGAGCTGTCCCGTATGCTTTAAATTACCTGTTTTTATGAAACAAGCTAGAGGCTCTTTTCTTCTGGTTTCAGAAACGGAAGACGCAGAGTTTCCCACATTTCAGGGTTTCTTGACCCAGGGTTCTCACTAAACCTGCTTTGTGAAATAGACCCCTGGTGGATGTGGTACTTGTCCATGAGAAGGGGGCAGAGAGGGGAGGAGAGGTGGTAAAGTGTTCAGCAGGTTTACAGCCTGAGGATAGAGGCTGTTGGATGGACCTCTACCTTCTCCCTCTGGGCAGCAGTTGTAACAGATGATCAGCGGGGTGGTGGCAGTCACACAGGATGTTCCACACTCTTTTCAGACACCTCAGAGTGGTGTAGATAGTACTGATCCCTGGGAAAGTAGTCCCAATGACTTTCCCCGCTGTTTCCACCACTCGCTGGAGTGCCTGCTGGTCCGCCTTTGTGCAACTGGTGAACGAACCACACTAAAAATCCATGTCAGAATACTACTGATGGCACAGTTGTAAAAGTTCAGAGTTCTGGGAATGCAGGTGCTCCTCAGCTTCCTTAGGTATCAGAGGTGTTGTTGAGCCTCCCCCACAGCTGAGGCAGGCAGTGCGGCTACGGCAGGATAGGTCTTCCGTTACTAGGGATGTAACAACTGCAATATCGTCATATCGCAATATTAAAACTGCCACAATATTGTCGTCGTCATGTCACAATATTATTAGCATCACATCTGTTAAAAAAAAGTCAGGTTGATTTCCATTTATGCAGTTCTAGCATCTTCTGGTGGCAATTCTTTTAGTGCAGTTTAATTTTCAGAAGGCATGTTTTGGTCCTTCTATGTTTAAAATCCACGCTGATGGTCAGCTGAAGGGGAACGTAATATGTTTGTGAACAGAGTCAATATGTGGAGGAACTCAATGTGTGTGTGCATTATCAAGTGCCTCAATATTAAGTCTTATTAAAGATTGTGTTATTCCTATGCATTACTGTTATGTACAACATTACAATATTCTTTTTTTTGTAGAAGCTCATTTTTTTACAATATTGTGACCTTTTTTATATCGCTAACCTCACCACAATATCGTGATAATTATCGTATCGTGGCCTTCATATTGTGATAATTATCGTATCGTGGCCTTCATATTGTGATAATATTGTATCTGGCCTTCATATCGTGATATCGTATCGTAATGTTTGGATATTGTTACATCCCTATCTGTTACTGTCACCTCTAAAACTTCTAAAGCTGCTCACCAGAGGTGTGGACTCGAGTTATGTGACTTGGACTCGAGTCAGACTCGAGTCATGAATTTGACGACTTTAGACCCAACTTGATTTTTTTTTAAAAGACTTGCAACTCGACCTGGACTTGACCAACAATGACTTGTGACTTCACTCGGACTTGAGCCCTTTGATTTGAAATATGTATCTGAACGAGTAAGTTCCTCTTGGTGTGCAAGCTGGGCTTAAAGCGCCGTCATTCAGACATGTCAGGGAAGCCCCAAAGGCGCAAACATACGTCGCCTACGCTAAAGCAAACTTCAAAATAAAGCTGACCAAATAATACATTGACACCAATGTTGGCGTGAACGCCAGCTTGACTACTTCCCTTTGACATTTCGGCTTGCATTATCGACATTTTTATTGAAATGACATATTTTCTACCACCATTATCATAATGCCACCCCAAAAGTATATTAAATAGCGAATTTAGGACGCGAAGAAACCGCAAGTTAATTATCATTTAATTATCATTGCACGATACGGTACAAGTCCCCGGCGTTCGTGGCTAGTAGCTAACTGTTAGCGTTAGCATCGAGTGCCTGGCTCGCAACAGTAGTTTGACAGGTGTTGCTTGGCTGGCTTGCTTTTCTTATTGTGGACCGATGCTTTTTTGTAATCCACTCTCCCTGTTTAAATGACGGGAATGTGCCTTAAATTGAACTTGGATGTATTTTTCACTATTAAAAATAAATAAATAGTTGCCTTCATTTATAGTTATTTTATAAAGCACTAGCTTTAAAACAAAAACAAAAAAAAAACATTCAAAATGTCCAATATGGCCATTTGGATTTTAGAAACACAACTTCAAGTGCATTACAAGTGCAATATAACATAAGGCAGGATATCTTCACCTTATTTTTATACATGGACCATGTATAAAATAATTATGTATCTTGCCTTATATTGCACTTAAAGTTGTGTTTCTAAATCCTAACGGCCACATTAGACATTTTGAGTTTATATTTATATATATATATATATATTTTTTTTTTTGGTGTATTTTTTATTTAATGGGCAAAAGCATTTTACAAAATAAATTAAGACTAAGTTCTATTTATCTGATTTCATTTCTTTATTTCTTTTTTTTTTAAACAATCCGATCCATGACTTTTGTTTGTTTGTTTGGGTACAAAAACTATGAGGTCAACAAAAAATGAATTGCAGTATGTCCAAAATTAGATCACTGACGGAGAGGCAACAACTTCAAACTTTGTTCAACATCTGAAGTTGCACAAAGAACGTTAAGTAAGCTAATGTTAATTGTTTATCAGCTAATTATTGTTGCTAGCTGCATAGTTAATGAGATTGTCAACTCACTGGTAACACATTGCAAACAGAGAAATCTGTTGCACCATTCTGGGTTCACTTCCTGAGTCCCTGACTCCTACTTTGATGCTCACCCCAAATAATATCATCTATGATGTTGTTAAAATGACTCGAAAGGACTTGAAACTCAATGTGTAGGAATTGCTTGAGACTTGTCAGTCTTGACTCTGGACTTGACTCGGGACTTGTCAGTCTTGACTCGGGACTTGACTCGGGACTTGACTCGGGACTTGAGGGCAAAGACTTGAGACTTACTTGTGACTTGCAAAGCAATGACTTACTCCTACCTCTGCTGCTCACCCTCTCCATCACCTCAGAGCCAATGTAGAGGGGTCTAATTCTAAGAAAATTCCTGCGAAAGTCCACAGTAATTTCCTTGGTCTTTTTTTAGGGATGTTCGATACCATTTTTTTTTTTTTAGACCAATACCAATACAGTATTTCAATCTTCAGTACTCACAGATACCAAGTGCCGATACCATTAGTACTTATGATAGATACAATTTCCCCCAAAACAAAAACAGATTAAAAAAAAAATGACCCATATATCCCAATTATAGCAAATTTCCTTAAAATTGCTTGAAATAATTGGCAATTATATTTTTTTAATTTGCTCATAAAAGTCATTTTGCATAGAGGGCACAATAAAATACATAAAAAAAAATAGATAAATAAAATTAAACAAATAATCCAGTGGACAGGAAAAAAAAAGTCCTATGAGCTTTCTTTTACGCATGTACCAATAACACAAATTGTCCTGTATATTATACAGCACTGCATGGAATTTTTGTAACTCTATAGCTGGAATAATCCCTCAAAATACCAGGTACCATGTTTGCGATAATGGCCATATGTCACACCAAGATGAAACACAAAAACAGTTTTCTGTGGTAGATACAATACACAGTTCTTTTGGATTCAGTGTCCTTAAAAACACATTTACACACCTATATGAGCATTGTAGGTGAAGTAAACATTCAGATATATTAAGAAATAGCTTTTGGAAAATGGCTGCCATATTGGCCAACAGTCAAATCTGAGACGGCCATATAGCTGAATTTTTCTATAGGGCTTGTTCTCTGTTTATTCCAGATTTCACAGTGGCAGGTGACGATCTTAACTGCCTGGCTACGGCTGCCCATTATTAGAAGTAGTATGGCTTTTAGTAATGCCCCTAGGCTTTCTTTTTTTCTTGCATATTTGTTGTGAATTTCACAATCTTCGGGCATTAATCTGTATGGCATCCTCACCTAAAGTGGTGTGCAATCAGCACTGACTTAATGCTGACTGTCCTGTGACCAGAGACCCGGTCCGGTTTTGGTCGAGACGAAAGTAGTCCGGCAAGTTGGCTCGGGTCACGGAAATAAAAAGTTTTTCTTCTAAAAACAATTTGTGTTCAAAAGAGTGATACATTTGCATCACAAAACTGCACATTAGAAAAAAGTCAGACTCCATTACCATTTTTATTTGGCTTCACACAACCGGCTACTGTCGGCCGCAGCCAACGCCGAACACAAAAAACTTTACTTGCAAGCCGAATTAGCACACGTTACCAACAATGTATGGTTGATTACCTTTCCAAATTTTCCACTGCGAGACGTGCGATGTGTTCCATAACACTCGGAAAAGAGAATACAAAACGAAGAATGTGCAGCACAGGAACACACAACACACCTGAGTTATAAAAGCATATAAAGTTTGTACAATCGTAACGTTATATACTAATAGCTCTCGCGCTCCATTAGTTCTCTTGCATCAGGTAAACACTTCCAAACAACTTGGTTTGTGCGCGTCTTTCAGCTGGACCAGTTTTGTGATGTAAATTTATTACTCTTTTGAAAACAAATTGTTTTTAGAAGAAAAACGCTCGACTACTTACATCTCGACCAAAACTGCACCGGGTCTCGGGTCACAGGACGCTGTCAGTGGCAAGTCAGTGCTGATTGCACACCAATTTAGGTGAGGATGCCATGCAGATTCATGTCCAAAAACCCGAACTATCCCTTTAACTTGCCTCTGACCATTTTCTTTTTTAGGGGATGGCGATGGTTTTCTCAGCATGGCGGAGAGCCAGTACATCATTAAACATGAGTTGGAGACTTTACGAGCTAAAGATGAAACTCATGTTCCAGGATACACACAAGCTAAGCTGTACCCCGGGAAATCTATCAGTGAGTCTATATCAAGTACCAATCCTATACAAAATTAAGTTCAACAATTGTATACAAATAAGTAATACTGTTGCAGCCCTTGACATTGAAAACAGTGAACACAAATCACATACGCCACCAACTGACCTATACCTAGCTTCGCCCACCAAGTGTACAAGTTTCCACTGATTGCCCCAGAATAGCAGCCGCGCATCTAATATCCGACGTTACATCAACTATACTCAACAATAATAATGTGCACATAAATACAATATTCACCAATACAAAAGATAAACATACTCGTTTACATTCTGCTCTCTTAACGCGCCTGTAATTTCCTTGCTACCTGGCAACTTTGGCACTCCCTGCCTGTGTGTGGTAAAACAACATGTGACAAGTTGGCCTGGGACTACACTATATGCTATTTCCGGGGCACACAGGCAACTCGGATGTGCTGACTGACCCGCTGTGCTGGCCACTTACACTCACAACTTACCAGTCATGCAATGATTAATAACCTCCCAAATTGATCATACATGATTTTACAGCTGGCCAACACCAGTGGTAACATATTAAAACATTGTGTCTAATAGGGGTGGGTGATATGGCCTAAAAATTCTATCACGATATAACAAAGAAATTTGCAGTGATAATATTTTTGACGATATTAGTAATAATTACTAAACAATAGATTTGTGATTGGTGCTTTGGATTAATAGAACGTTTATTGCAGCACAATATTTAAGCCACCTTTTTTCCACAATTGAAATGTAAGCAAAGTGCAAATATAGCAACCGTAAAAGAATGAAAGGGAAATAAAAACAGGCCAGGTACTGTTTACTGTTTACCCTGTGTGGTCTAATTGTAACATAACTGCTGAAAGCACATAAATCACATTTACTTAGTAAAAACAAACAAAAAAAACCTTCAGTGGCAAATTACATGAGTCAATAAAGTAAAATTATTTTCTCCTGTGTGGTTGAGCCTAATGTAGAGGCAAAAAGAAGAAGAAGATACAATAGCAGCCAGTCTGTGGCATCATGCTCTGTACATCGCAGGCAACTGTATTGTTGAAAAATGTTTTCCCCTGCGATTGTTTTAGGCAGTGATATGTTGCTGTAACCGGCAACCCTCTTTTAAGCGATATTTTGCCGTGAATGTCTCTGATTGGTCAATAAGAGGAGCGACAAAATGCCATGATTGCTTGTAGACATTACTAGCGGGTATGAATAACGCAAATGTGCATGTTTACACCGCTGCGCAACAGCAACGCGCACGCCGTCTTGTCGGAGCACGTTAGCTTAGTGGCCGGTTAGCATCACAAAGTCACGTAAACTATGAGGCGAGTTACCGGTCACAGTAAAATAACCACTGCAGATTGTTTCTCTTGGCCAAACAATATGTGACGGCTTCAGTATTATCCAACCACCATCTGTTTTTTTTTTTCATAAGGAGTAAGTATGTCTAATCAAGAGTTTTCCAGTAATAAACTTTTGTACACGCCAAACAACACATTCTGTCTCACATGTCCTCCTCACTTCTCTTTAGCCTGCGCATCCTCTTAACTTAAACGACAACAGTTGTCCTGCACAATTTGCAAACAATTGTATTTTTTGCATCATATCTGACCTCTTGTAACCAAACAGCCTCCACACGACGAAGGTAGCAGACAGAACTGGCTGCAGCTCACAGCCTCACACGCTCCGACACTTGTTTTTATGCAGCGTGCGACGCATGTACGTCCAAATAGACACAACGACGTATGATGTTACGCATTACATCACGTCAATTTCGCGATATTTAAAATTTTCATCGCCCAAAAAAATACACCAGTAATATTGTAGAAGGTCTGCTCTGGAACACCCCTAGTGTCTAATATGATAATTTACTATCACGCAATTTATTAATAATTTTCAGGTAAAAGTACTAGTAAGTGAAAACAAGAATTGCGACTTACACACCTGAGAAGATGTTGGAAAAGGCTCACAAAGAAAGAGAAGATAAAAAGGTTAAACAGGAAACCAAAAAGAATGAAAGACGAAAAGGCCTCTGAAACCTGCTAGTCAAAGTTTTGCATTGAATTTCTCTTCCTTTTATATAGCATTATCGCTTGTGAGATTAAAGTGATCTTTTTTTACTTCAGTTATTAATGGCACACTGATTTCTGGCTAATGGCACAATCTACCCCACTCGGGGGGCAAGCTGTGCCACAAAGGCAAAAGCTATATTTCTCACACAGTTTATATAAGATCCAAAGTGATTGCTCGCAGTGATGCACAACATCCTAAACTATATGAACATAATTTAGTTGAAGGCATTCCTGTAATCCCCTTGCATAAAAGACACTTTCAGTAAAAACTGGCGCTACGTACCCCTCTCTCCCCTATAGATGCGACTTACAACAATAAGCTTAGCGTGCAAAATCGCCTTTATTTAATCACTTTAATGGCCGGAGGACAAATGAGGTTTACAGAGAAGTATATGTAACAATTATAGACTAGTCACCCTAAATTTTTTCCCCCCTCTTCCTTTCCTTAACATTTCACTCTTGGAAATTTGCGTTCAGTCAACCTAGGGTGGGTGAGCTCAGTTTCTCTTCCTTTTTTTTTCTCCTAAACCAGAGACAATCCAAAAGAGATTACCCTTTTTTGAAGTCAACCACTGGCCATCTCACCAGGATGTGAATATTTGTTTGTCACCAGCCAGAACCACGAGGTTTATGGCATCAAAGTATTTTATCGGAAAGCATAATCTTCACCCCTGCTGACATCCCAGATCGGCAGTCTTCCAACTCTGTCTTATCAAAGTCAAAAAAACATGGGCCAAAAGGTCCTTTGGAATCCTGGTCAGTACATTCCAGCCTTCTTGGAGGTTACACGTAACCAGAGTGCCTCCAAGTGGTCCCACAAAAAAAAAAACTACACACCACCAAGTAATCGTATAATTTCACATAAGAAATTCATCACATATAAGTGAACTTACGCACAACTGAATGTTTCACGTCTTATGTCTATGAAGAAGAATGTCATGTATTTCCAAAGGAATGATGATTGTAAACGCAGAGATTATTAGTTACTCAAGAAAGAACAAAATGATCTCATGATACGTTATTAGTCGATATGTGTAACGATAATGTGTTTTGCTTGGAAGAACTTGACTTGCCTGCCTGACCAAATGTAATTCTTAATTATTAATTATTTGATAATTTGGAGTTAAAATGTCTCTGACTTGAGTTGAGCCAAAAAAAGGGACGGCACCCGCACCCCCTTGTAACGGACACGCCCCGCAACTTTAAAACAGCCGGCGCGAACCGCGTTCAGTGCTCTTGTTCCGGCCCTCTCGTTCCTGATTCACCTTTTCCCCCCTTTTTCGCCTCGTCTGCCCCAGAACTGACAAAAAGGACTCCCCGATGCAGTGCCACGTTTTTCAACCACGTGGCATCTCTGTTCCCTGAACGACCAAGTGTCTCGGACTTGGCGATCGTACCGAACTGCCGCTGTGCTCCAAGCCCCGGCACGCACCACCTTTCAGACCGACTTTCTGCTCTCCTTTTTTTCCTATTTAGTTTTTGGTGTTTCGTCCCACCTCGGTGGCACTGAGTCGCCGACAAATTTTTCTGTGACTCCCTGTGTCACCCAGCGACCACAGTTTGGACCCTGGCAGCGCGCACTCCAACGCCCTGTGCGTCAACCCGTACCTGCTCCATCCTCCAAGCGTCCTGTCGCCGCGCGAGCTGGTTCAACGGCTGGTGTCCCTCGGGACGCAGGCACGCAGCAGATCTCGGCCTCAGCAGCTGGATTTGGGCAGCTGAGACGCGGACCTACAACTCCGGCTGAAGCCCTCGACCTCACCTGAAAGCGGCATTCACCTTGAGCCGAGCTGCACCGCCGCTCGTCTGCCGGGAGCCCCGAGCTGCATCGCACCTCATCTAACTGTGCAATATTTAAATTCTTTTTCTTTTTCTTTTTCTTTTCTTCAATCGACCTTCCCTCCGCTAACTCGATTCAACTCACTCCAGTAAGTTGCACGCCTCATAGCCCATTTTGACATATCGCTGGTGCAACTTCCATTTCAAATAGCTCACAGATTCTCAAAGAGGTCAAACCTTTCCTTTCTACCTCGTTAAATTGTTCCTTTCTTATTTCTAAGTTATATTAGCTTAATTTTTATTCCTTTTCTTTTCACAGTATGGTAGTTAGGTAGGCAGTGTTTTGATTCTGTATGTGTAACGATAGTGAATAAATGTATGTTTTACTAAATTTATTTCAGTCTCAATCGTGCTTGTGTCCGAGTGGATTAGTAATTATTGTATTAATACAAAGAACCACGAACATTGAATGTGGCGACTTCAGATTATGAATAAATGAGGATTTGGATTTTATTTGTTGTGTTTCTTCAAAAGTGAATGTAAACAGAACGTGGTGCCCCTATAGGCGATTGAGGGAATTACAATATCCTCAAGCGCCGATCAAATTACTAATTCGTCCAAAAAGACAACATCAAGTATATCTACACATAATATATGTATTAGTGACAAAATTTAAATTATTCAAAGCCCATATGAGATGTGGGATGATAATAAACGTTGGTCCGACTTACGTGTTTGCTGGCCACACAGACGTCTGCTTTGTGGACATTTATTCTTATGTAATAGAAAGCCCTGGACTCTTTTCTTCTGGAAAATTAAAGGCTCTGAAAAAAACTGGAGTCCTTCGATTATTTTGTTTTGAGGAAAGTTGGACAAGTCTTGATCTATCCAGGATAGTCTATTTCAATTTTCAGGGTGTTGTCAATCGTGGTTTGAAACAGCTGAATGAGACAGCAAAAACAATGACTCAGCAGATTTTATACTGCACAAACTTGATTTATTATTATTTTTAACTCATCTCCAAATAACACATATATAGTTACAAGTACTTACCAGTTATAAAATAAGCCTCACAAACCAGCATCAGCCGGAATCCAGACTTTTTTTTTTTTGAGCATCCAGGTTTACCCTCCTCATCGCTCGCAGCCATTTCTTTCTTTTATCGCAGCCCCTTTCGGTGGAAATGCAATACAACTTTTTATCAGGCCCCCAATGGGCCATACAATTGCTGGCACAACAAGAATGACCAATCTGCCTCTCTTAATCCTCCAAATGTGAAAAACAATCGAACTACATGTAAAACACGCTGTTTCTTGCCACTTACCTCCCGTGATGCAACGCACGAAACATAAAAAATTATGTTACAAACTATCCTCCTATAGAGCACTTTAAAACAACCCCCTCTGTTAAGATGGAAACCAGGAGCATAATATACAATGAAAACAGCAGACGCCCCAGAATTGAACAGTTATGTGAATTCATATTGCACGTATTTGTCCGGCTACTTTCTTTTTTTGCTTGACAGGATGGATGAATTGATTGATAGTTAGTATGAAGGGATTACAATAAAATAAATCACATGATGTTACCATCACAACAGCCATAAATTGACTACTGAGCGCACCAATTGCCCTGCAGCACAGATGGGCTAAGCAACTTATCGTTCTTACCTGCATCCAATGATGGCCAAACGAGGCATATTACCACAAATCGTTTGAATCGGGGTGTGTGTCTTCAACTCCGTCCCGAACCACTGAGACTGACTCACCAAACCCCCGGGGTTCAACCGAACCTAGGTTAAGAACCACTACTCTGAACCCTTTTGATAGAGAAAACAGTGTGACCAAATTAGCATACATTTCAAAAGATGTTGGCAACAAAGCTGTTTTTTTATTGTTATAATATGACAATTGAAAGTTTGATGAATGCATTTTTTTCTCTCCTCATTTCAGTACGTAGACTGCAATCCAAAAGAATACTCATCCAAATGTTTCCACTCCATGACAGAGAGGAACTGAAGAGGCTTTCTTTTAAGTGGTACAAAAAGGTCAAGACATCCCTCCAGCCTCTAGGTAAGTAAGAAAAAAACAATAAATTACAGGATATAATAAATATATTAGTAGAGGAGCCCCTTTTAACAAATATTCACAGTGTTTCCCCACAGATTTTAAATCTTCTTGGGTGGTTGAACTCCGTCGAGGGGTGGGTGGGGGGTGGGGGGGGGGCGGGGGTGTTTGTCCGGCCCCCCTTTCCGGAAAAAAATTGCATTCTAGTGAATCTTCAGAGTAAAAATGTTGTTGTAACATTGCTCAGTGACTCCATATTTTTTGCACTTATTTTAAATTGAAATAATAATACAAATAAAATGAGGCTGTCATATTGGATTATAAGTGAACAAAAACTGGATTGGGACGGATTGGACGTGAATACACAATCCCAAAGCACAAACTGCGAGCATAAAGTACACAAATTGCTTTGCGGTGGTAAAAGAGAAAATACTATGGGATAATTCTGGTCGAAATTAATAATGCTTACCTTGCAGAGAAGAAAGCAAAACAATGAAAAACATCAGACACTTTAACCCAGACATCCACAATCCATTAACAAACCGTATCGTACCCTGTCCAGCCGGCGCTGCCTCCCAGTTTGTTTTGGTCGAGTGTGTTCGCCTTCTCTCTTTAGGTGTGTTTCCATTACCCTCAGTTTTGCGCAAAAGGCAAGTTGCGCAAGAGCAAGCTGGTAACACATGATTTTCGAAAAAACTCTCAAATATCTTAAACGCTCTCATTAGGTGGTTTTTGAGACGTGTCGAAATAGAAGTATTTAGCAAAAGTGTAATGGAAACACTTTTTGCGCATTCCCTGTAGTCATGTGACCCCTGTCCGGTCACGGAGGAAAGGAAGTAGGAAGTATGGGGCCACTCGCTTTCGTGTCGGAGCTGCCTCCAGAGGGGATAACAAGTCTTTTTAAGCAAAGCGATTCAGTTATGGAGCCAATATGCCGCCGTTCAACGCACGTCCCATATTATTGCATGAGAAATGTCCGTTGCCCCTGGCAACGAGCGACATACGGCGCACGTCGTTGAAATCCATCCATCTGCACCATAACACGAGTTATAAGCGCGCACACACACACCAACACCAAATGGCCAAACCCGCCCGATGAGGGGAGGGAGATGTTTTTAAAGTAATATTAACTACTCCGGGCGTCTGTCTTCCGTAAACATCATGAGCACTACAGAACTGCGTGATCCCGCGAGACGGGACATTACGAGAATTGCGCCTAAGACGCAAAACGCTCTTTAATGGAAACACCGGCAAGTCGAAATACTACAATATCGCTTTTATTTTTCCAAAAAACTATAATAGAACTGTAGCTAGTGATCGCTCCCATGCTTCTTGCAACTTTACTTTCAAAGCCCAGTTACAATGACCAGTTAGAGTTCCTTCGTTAATCCTCCTGGAATGATGGCAAGCCCCAACTTCGTTTGCTTGCTTCTTCCCCTTCTGAACCATGGATTCAAAATGTGGAATTATCTTGCGACTGCTCTATTCCCGTGTACAACCGCGTAACTGATAGCTTGCAGTTTAAATAGTGCCTCGTAAGCATGTCTCTTAGCTGATGCCATTTTCCGGCGTTTCTTAGCCAAACCGATGTTGTTTTGCACAATGCAAATAACGGCAGTATTTTGTTATCCGTTCCTTCTCGGTCTCTGCCGGTGTCTCCGCGGATAGTGCCCGGCGGGTGCACGTTGGGGTCCAAACG
This sequence comes from Vanacampus margaritifer, assembly GCF_051991255.1. Taxonomy (NCBI): domain Eukaryota; kingdom Metazoa; phylum Chordata; class Actinopteri; order Syngnathiformes; family Syngnathidae; genus Vanacampus; species Vanacampus margaritifer. The sequence goes on along the minus strand of NC_135440.1, from coordinate 1,962,022 downwards.
GGGTAGACGAAATGAACTACAGGAGACAGGAGGTCACACTGCAATTTGCCGTTTTATTTTCTCTTTTTATTCACTTTCTCATTCCATCTCCACATTTGAACTCTCTTCTACTTTCTCCCCTCCGTGTGCCGCTGTACCTTAATACAAGCCAGCAGCCAACTAGCAACAAGCGTGAACCAGCCCACCAATCAGAAACGCGCTTTGGCACAGCAAAAAAAAGCCCAGAGGGTTGTCTTGAAGGAAAATGTCTACGGAACTCGGTGCACACATTAGAATATTTTAAGAATTTTAATTTTCTAGAAAACTTCTTGGGCGGCGGCCAGTTTACTTGGGCGACCCGCCCAAGTATTAACATGGTGTGGGAATGGCTGATTTAGAATGGCGATATTTACATTTTACATCTCAATAACGTGTAATTTGTATATGGGACCTTGACTGATGCACTAACACTACTGCAATTGCAAGTGCATGGTCTTCTCTTTCACTTGATTGGATTTGATCTTTATTTATCTCAAACAAGTACAATTAAAAGTAAACAAAAAAGCTTATACAAAGTGTTTGGTTTGAGAAAGGGCAGAAGGAAGCCAAAAGCGTTTCTTGTCCTAACACCTCCTTACAATCCAAATCATTACTGCTAACAACTTGTTTCACTCAGAAACTTAAATAAAATAAAATAGATTTAAAAATTAAAATAGTATACATACACAGAATGTGCCTACACATATACACAAACTATTATAAGTATAATAATTCGGAATAAATAAATTCCCACATCTAAACAGAATTAATCCAGCCCCGCATACATGACCAAGTTATAATTTGTATCTACAGTATACTTAAAGTCCTTAAAGGGATTATTGACTCATTGAGCCATTCTCAGCAGTAAAATGTTAATATTTTGTCCAGAATGAATGCAATAACTTCCTTATTTTTCATGAACAATTTATACCTTTAAAAACAAATTTTTCCACTTGCTGTCGACTGAAGATGACATCACCTGTGCTGAGGAAGTAGGTAATGACCAATCATGGCTCAGTTTGCTGACCAAAGCCAGAAAACAAGTGAGCCATGATTGGTTGTTACCTTCTTGCTTAGCACAGGTGATGTCGTCTTCAAAACCTCATGTTATAAAAACTGCCATACAAGAAAAAAACAATCTACTAATGTCAGATTTACATACACAACAAGTCACCAAAAGTGGGGAAAGCGTTTTGGCGGCGCAATTGCATATAGTCAATTTAGCGCAGACAGGCTTATGCGTGCGTTGGGCGTCATGGAGGATGCGTTTGGAGCGGTGGGAGGACGCGGTGCGACGAAACTTTGCCAAACTTGAATTTTTTTTACTTTCTTTGCATTTCGCCTGATGAGCTGAAATATGTGCCACATCGGCTTCGCGGATGGACTACGTCACACACACACTGTCTGTTGTAGCCTGGAGTGCAACAACACGGGCAGCTACTTATCCTAAAAAATGGTATCCCCTCCCGTGGGTACAACGCATGCTTTCTATAAATACATGAAAATAAGTTTTAGAAACGTTTTGATACAAGCAAAAAATATTTATCGCGGAGAAGAAGAAAGCACTCGCACTGCAGTGGACTCTATATGCATATATGCAAGCTAAACAGGACTTAAACTTATATCAAATGCAAGAGTAAAGTTAAATCGAGCTAATTTTGGCTGGGAAAAGGAAATCTAATTCCCATTTCAGGGAAAAATAATAAACTTCGGGAAGAGACCAGAGTCAAAACCTCTGAAAACATCTGGGGGATGGGGCGATCTTACGTGACAGATTTACTGTTTTGCTCCTTTAAAAAAAAAAAAAAAGAAATCCATAATTCTATTGTTCCAGTAACCAACCGTGCCAGTCTCCCTACATGGCAGTATGCCATAGTGGTCTGGGCAGTGAGTGCCATTTTTAGCTGCTCGTTTTTACATAAATACATAACGTTGAACATTACACATTGTGATGGAATGGAAGTGCTTCTTTTTCAAAACTACCGGCAAACATCTGTAGAATGTGATACATTTTGGTAGCTTCGCTTGTAACCATGTATAATTCCCCTCAATTTTAGCAAAAAAAAAAAAATTTATATTCTTGAGAAATAAGCACATTTTACTCTTTAAGTGTGTGTAGACTTTTTTTAATTTTCAGTTTGGTTAATCTAATTCGTATCTTACTTTCAGATGACATTAGACACTACTATGGGGAGAGTCTGGCGCTCTACTTTGGCTTCCTGGAGTACTTTACAATGGCCCTTGTGCCTCTGGCCCTAATGGGGCTGCTCTATTGTCAGTTTGACTGGGAAAATTATGACAAATATGTTTTCTTCGCTGCTTTCAATCTTATCTGGTGCACTGTTATCTTTGAGGTAAGGAAGCATTTTCAATTTGCCTTTCTTTAGTTGAAATTGATCACATTAGGATTAAGTCGAAATAACTGCTGTGATTTGGTGTAAAGAATTCTGGTCTGCATTTGAGGCTGATAACAAAATAGTCTTTCTTAATATAATGTGAAGTAGGCCTATTACATTGTGACGTGATCACATAATATAATTATATTATTGACTACTGAATGATGAGTTGAACATTTCCTCCTCTAGTTATGGAAGCGGTGCAGTGCCTCTCTAGCCTATCACTGGGGCACGCTAAGCAGAAAGAAAGTGTTTGAAGAACCACGGCCTGGTTTCCATGGTATTCTTGGGTTTAATCCAGTGACAGGACGAGAAGAGCCCCTGTACCCCAACTTCACGCGGCAGCTCCGTATCTACCTTGTGTCCCTCCCCTTTGTCCTGCTCTGTCTCTACATTTCCCTCTATGTCATGATGATCTACTTTCAGATGGAAGGATGGGCTCTTATGCTACATGAGAGGGAGCCTACTTTTTGGACAAAAATACTATTGTTCATTCCAGGGGTTATCTATGCTGTGGTTATAGAGGTTATGAATCTCATCTACCGATATGCTGCTGAGTTCCTCACAGAGTGGGGTAAGTTATTGTCAAATAATTCATTGTATGTTTGGACAAGAGTTTGATTATTTTGCCTTTATTGCTACAAATTCCACAAATACCAAATTGCTACATAAGGTTGTCCTATTTATTCAATCTGTCTTTTGATCTTCTTTATTTATTTTATCACATATAGTTTATTGTGACAAAAATAGTTGGGTTTCCATCCACCCATTTTTATTCAAATTTTCACAAATGCGAAAATAAAACTGAAGGGAAATGCTATAAATCCCAAAAAGGGCCCAAATTTTGCAAATAAAGTTTTTACGCTTGGAGAGGATGGATTTTGAAGCGTATCAAAAAAAGGAAAATGCTAATTTTGGCTATGGAAAGAGGTTTGGCGAATAAACACTGACAAGACCAGATACACGTAGGTCACACGTACGTTTGTAGTCCCAAAGCAATGGCGGATGATAAACTAAGGTATGTTTGTGGGTATGACGAAACACAAATATTTTGGGAATTAAATAAATAAGCGAATATTAATGCTATTTTAGATGGAAAACAGCAAAAAAGACGCTAGGGTTTATCAAGAATTACAAAAGCAAAGTTGTATGACGTCATCACACGGAGCAGTCACATATTGTTCTTCGTTTAAATTACTGGTTGATCACATCTCTGATGTATACCGCCACCTACAGCGGCGTAGTCTCCTCTAAATATTTCGCAAAAGAAGAACAGATGGAAACAGGCATAAGTCGCATTTCTGTTTTACACATGTTTAGTGAATTTGCTTAAAAAATTAAAAACAATTGGATGGAAACATGACTAATAACAGTGAGTGGACTACTTAAAGCAGAGGTCGGCAATCAGTGGCCCGTTGGCCAAAATGGCCTGCCGCCTATAATGTCTGGTCCACCTGATGACATTGCCTTGATATTGTGGTAGCCTTGTTTTGGTATATATTAATGAACATTTCTGCTTAAATTGTAATTTTGTTCTGCATGTTTGGTTACACACGTCTCACCCTCTACTTTCTTATTATGTATTACACAGTTAACTGTTACCGAAACAATGGTGTTTGAATGTGAAATTATTGTGCACAAAACATCTGTAGCACCAAGTTATGTATGAAACGAGATTAAAAGAAGAAAAAACATAGGGCTAATGTGACTCATTGATCACCGACACTCCGAATGTACCTGGTGGCCCCAGATTTCTCCTGAACTTATGTTGAGTGTCGCTTCTCATTCCATTAGGCGAGACAGTTCCCTCACGTCAGCATACCTGTATGTGGTGCCGACACAATGTTGTCTGGCTATTTTGCGTGATTTCCCCCCCTCATCTTCATTTTATATCAGATGAGATGATCTGTGTAATGGAGGCATAAAAAGAAATGTAAAGGTATTTTCTGACGTTTTTCTGTTGCTGTTTGTAAACACGGCATTCAAAACTGATGCTCAAGGAAGCCGAGGACAACAGCGAATCAGGAATGAGGGTGAAACGACCCAGCAATCAGGAGCGGGGGTTCACACAGCTGAATTTGCATAGCAAGACAAGACAACGTTGTTATTATAGTTTTGGAATGTTCATTTTAGTTAGTTTTTATTTTGTTTTTTTAATTTATATAGTTTTAATTAGATTTCAGGGTGGTTCTTGCTAGTTTTTATTAGTTTTAGTTAAAAAACAACAACTTCGTTTTAGTTTAGTTTTAGTTAGTGCAGTATTAGTTTTTGTTTTTGTTGTTTTATTTAAACGTGTATTGCTTGTGCACAATATTTAAATAAACAGCATGGAGAAAAAAACCCAAACATATTTCTTACCAAGCATTGCATTGGCTGAGTTAAATAAAAAAGCAGGCGAGCTGAGCCATTGTAACCAAAAATCAAGCAGGCAAATTTGTCGCCTAGGAGTGATATCATCTGAAAGTGCTTTTCTATTGGCTGATGCTAGACAGCATCACTTCTATGTGACACACTTTCTTTATTGTGGTCAATATCTAAATAAATATACTTAAAATCTCATTTAAAATTATCCCCAAAGACTAAAACGAAGGGCATTTTTGCTATAATAATAGTTAGTTAGTTTTGTAAACGTACAATGAGTTTCAGTTAGTTTTTGTTTAAAAATAAATAATTATTTAGTTTTTATTTTATTTCGTTAATGAAATCGTTTTTTAAATTTTAGTTTTAGTTTTTTTGTTAGTTTTCGTTAACTAAAATAAGCTTGCAATACACAGGACTCAAATTCCTAACAAGTCCACGGAAACAGTCCACCAATCAGAAGCCAGCGTTTGCACAGCGAAATTTGCATATGTCACTAGAAGTATCTTGCCGCTGCGGCTTGGCTGGAAGGAAAACGTTGAATCCCCGCCCAGAAACATCCCGGACAGGCCAAATCAAATCTTTCAGACTAAACCTTTAAAAAGGTTACTTAATTTAATTGTTTTTATTTGGCTACTTCTATACCTGTGGTGCCTGTATTAACTATTTTACTGCCAAAGACGTTAAATGACGTTCTGCAAAAACCTACGGAGGAGCGCCAAAGACGTTAAAAGACGCCCACCCATTTATTATTATTATTTTTTTGAAACCGGTAGAGGGAACCCTTCCGCATCTGTGGTGAAAGTTTCCAGCAAGTCTGTTGTGCCTAATGACTATTTTTGGCCCCTAGATGGCAGCGATGACTCTCTTTTGACAAGATTGGGTGCATGAAGAAGCCATAATGGCGGCCGCTTGCAAGCAGTTCACGGTCGAGCCGTTTTTTTCAAAGACATCGACCAACGATAAAGAGCACATTGATGACGACGATGATCATCATCGATGATGATGATGGTGACTCCGAGGTTGACGCCGAAGTTGGAAGCGCTAACGCGGCGGCTATGACGACGTTATAAAGGTTCACGGGCGAGCGATGCTGACACCGGAAAACACGGAGCACAACGCTCAGGCGGACGTTCAATCGGACGACGAAGAGAGCCCCGAGTCCAATGCATATTCATCGGAGGAGTGTGTACAGTCTGCTACTTGCTATTTATTCCCCGGAAAAAAAGGCCGTCAAGAAAGTGTAACGTTTGCACGCAAAACGGACAAATGCGAAAGTGAAAGTAAACTGTTGTGCGAGTCCAGCGGCGTCTCCTTGCACGCAGGACAGCGTTACAAAAAGAAAAACTGTATTTGAAACATCCACATAATTGTAAGTAGTACCACAGTTGCACACATTTGTAAATAGTTTGCGAAATTGTTTTGTCAAATTGTTAGACTGTTGAATGGAAATAAACGTATTTTGCAAACTAAAAACACTTTTTCATTGTTGGTGAAAGCGTTTTACAGAAGTAAAGCACTATTTAGGTGTTTGTGGCATCATTCATGGACAAAAAGAAGTGTACAATTCACTAGAGTGCATGAAATAACATCGTTTCACAAAAAGCTCTTTTTCTCCGCTTTTTGTTTCAAAACAGAGAATTTCGGTGAAAGTAACCATTTTCTATTGTTGATTACTGAAGAACGGAATAAGGTAGAAACAAACTTTTTTATCTGATGAAAGATGAGAGTCCAATCTTTCATTTGGTAGTATGTGTGTTTCCATAGTCCAAACACAACATTTTCTGTGGACCTTGAAAGATCAGTCAAAATGCTTAAATCGGCTGGCACTGGCGACAACCCGTTTCTGAAAACGTCTGGCAGTCAAAGAGTTAAAAGCATCACGTGTTAAAAAAGTCAGGTTGATTTCCATTTGTGCATTTCTAGAACCCTCTGGTGGCTAGTTTTTTAGTGCAGTTTAATTTTCATAAGGCATGTTTTGGCCCTTCTATGTTTAAAAATCCACGCTAATGGTAAGATGAAGAGAAACTTAACATGCTTATGAACAAAGTCAATATATGGAGAACTTCCGTATTTCTGTTCTATTCATTCAGCGGTGGCGACCCGCTATTCCTAAATCGTAGGAATTCAAATTTCAAATTAAAGCAGTTGGGGGCTGGAGAGGCATGCAGCCATGCAGTCTTACACCGGATGGATGGTGAAAAAGCCGACCAGACAGTAGGGCTCGACACTGCGACCAATTTACAATTACCACAAATGCGGTTCGCTGGGCGAAAGTGCACATTTTAATTAGTAGTGCAACGGCTCGTTGAGCCATAACTCGGACGAGTCAAGTTAGCCAAAACACACTGCCTGCTGAAGGCCAACCAAAATAAATGGCTACCAACTAATACATGGACGTTAATGCAAAAGTGTTGGCTTTTATTTTTAAATGGACTCTTGAAGCACACGGCGGCATCTCTTCTAACTTGACTCGTTGTTAGAGTCAACTTGGGATGAGCGAGTACAGCACTATCTGTATCTGTATCTGTTCGACAATCTAAATGATCCGTATCTGTATTTGGAGTGGACATGGCATAAACCAGAAGCGGGCATGGTTGTAAGGCGTGGCTTAACAAAAATGGGTGGGGCTTACATCAATACATTACTGTATTTTTTTGTACAAAATTGAGAAAAACAAAAAACTAAATTTTGTTTGAAAATGATATGGATTGATCAAAAGTTTCTATATGTTTTATTTGAAAACTATTGACAAAACAGCCTAATAAAGATTCAAATTGATGCTTTTCACTATTTTTCCAAAAAGTTTTTATAAACTCAGAAAATGTATGTGTACGAATAAATATTTACAGAACAGTCTGAGAATTGAGATTCACTTTTTTTTTTATGAAAGCGCTATATAAATAAAGATGACTTGACTTGACAATAGTAAAGAAACTATTTACAGAACAATTTGTTTATGAACTTGGGAAAATAATGCTGAATACAGTACATGCAGTAGGAAATAATTAACTATTATGTGAATGAACCATAGTTGTTTTATTTTTCTATCGTTTGTTGTTGTTAATGTTTTATTACATTTTTGCTTCCTTAACAGGTGTTAATCTGTGTGTAAAGCTTAATTTGCAATATTTATATATTTATGTATCGCAGGGGGGGGGGGACTAATATACTGTATTTTCACAACTATAAGGCACACTTTAACTCTTTGACTGCCAGACGTTTTCAGAAACGGGATGTCGCCAGTGCCAGCCGATTTAAGCATTTTGACTGATCTTTCAAAGTCCACAGAAAATGTTGTGTTTGGACTATGGAAACACACATACTACCAAATGAAAGACTGAACTCTCATCATTCATCAGAAAAAAAAGTTTGTTTCTACCTTATTCCGTTCTTCAGTAATCAACAATAGAAAATGGTTAGTTTCACCGAAATGCTCTGTTTTGAAACAAAAAGCGGAGAAAAAGAGCTTTTTGTGAAATGATATTATTTCATGCACTCTAGTGAATTGTACACTTCTTTTTGTCCATGAATGATGCCACAAACACCTAAATAGTGCTTTATTTCTGTAAAACACTATCACCAACAATGAAAAAGTGTTTTTAGATTGCAAAATACATTTATTTCCATTCAACAGTGTAACAATTTGACAAAACAATTTCGCAAACTATTTACAAATGTGTGCAACTGTGGTACTATTTACAATTATGTGGATGTTTCAAATACAGTTTTTCTTTTTGTAACACTCCCCTGCGTGCAAGGAGAGGGAGCATGATTTGCACAACAGAGTAGTTTCACTGCGATTGCCCCTTTCGCGTGCAGACGTTACACTTTCTTGACGGCCTTTTTTTCCGGGGAATAGCAAGTAGCAGACTGTAAAAGAGAGTCATTGCTGCCATCTCGGGGCCAAAAATAGTCATTAGGCTAACTAGATCTGCTTGAAACTTTCACCACAGCTGGCCAAGGCTTTCCTCCACCCGTTTCAAAAAAAAAAAAAAAAATTGGATGACGTATTTTTACATCATTGGCGGCCCTCCATAGGTTTTTAATTGACGTCTTTTAACGTCCATGGCAGTCAAAGAGTTAAAAGTCTTAAATTTTCTCAAAAATCAACGGTGCGCCTAATAGTGAGGTGCACCGTGTGTGTGGACCAAGGTCCAAAATCTGACTGACTGTGTGGGACGATTTTTTGTTGACACATTGCTTTTATACAAGAAAGACGGATCTGACTGAGGACAGACATGAGAGCACAAAAGATATAACTTGGTGGTGAGTTCTCCGGCAGCTCTTTTTTATTTTTATTTTCAACGTAGCCTCCCAGCACTGTCACACACTTTTCTCATCTGTGCACAAGCTTCCCTATTCCCTCAGCGTAAAAATCTTTGGTCTGATGTCTCAATATTGCTGTTGTCCTCGGCTCTCAACACTTTTGACTTAATTGTCACTGCTCCTTCCTTCTTTAAACAATTTAGCCCACTTGTAGACATTTTTTCGGCTGAAGCATTTGGCACCTTACACTGTTGACATTCTCCTATGAATTTTAACTGGTTTGCACCCTCCAGCAATCAAAAACTTGATAACTGACCGCTGTTTTTCTTTCACCTGCAAAATAAATTAAATCCATGTGAAAAAGAAGTAAAACAGAAATATATTTATTAAAAAAAGTAAGCTTTTTTCTCGAATCGAAGTCCTCATACCGAAAAATTCACCTTATTTATTGAATGACCTTCGTATATATCAAGAGGAATGATGGGGGTTGCTGTTTTAGGGTTGGGTATCTATTTTAATTACAATCAATGGTACATCTAGTCACTAGGGATGTAACGATAGCCACAGGGCTTAAAGTACTCCGGCAGAAGAGCCACTAGCGCAATGACAAATCCAGCGAAGTAAACAGTTTATATTAATTGGACACGTCTGTCAAAACACCGCCAATGCGGAGAGAAGGCCAACTTCAAAATAAACCTTCTGATACAAAGTAATATGTGGAGCGCAATGCGAAGAAATGCTTTTATTTTGAAGTTTTTCCTGGGAGCGTTTTGCCAGTCGCGTCACGGATGACTTGACTCGTCCTTTCGAACGTTGCCGTTGCCTCCCGTTCTTATTGCCGGCATAAACTATTGCGAGCAAAGTCAACAAAACAACTTCGTATATAAATCACGTTTGATCGCCAATTAAGGGCACTAAAGGAATAATTAATTTTGCTGACATTGTATTGCACGGTGCCTGTTGCCAGTGTTTTGGGCAACTACAGTGTTAACGTACTAGTGGTACTAGTGGCTGTAGCTATCGGACTACTTTTCAAAGGCAGATTTCCACACTTTGATGCTGACAGCCGGACACAGTTGGCCGTTCTTAGAGATCAGTTTAATAAACCGTGCTCACTCAATTGTGTAGTTGATGGTCGGCAAAATCACAACTGTTCTTATGTCACTTTGTCTCACAGAACAAAAACTAATCCACTCGAAATTTTATTTCATACAAAGTGCTGTACATGGAGTAAAAATCAGTCATGGAATAAAGACGGGTAAAACTAAAATAACACCCAAAAAATTTATAATTATCTTAAGTGGGTAAACGAGTAAGTACATAAAATAACACAAGTAGGTTAATAAATAAAATAAATAAATGAATAACACAATTCAGCAGGCACCATAAATACTAAAGTATTCGGTAGTTGCAGGACTAGAGGGGATTGCAACCCGCAGTGCTTTACTGTACTTGTATAACATAATGGATAATGAAAGAGATTATCTGACGCTTAGGGAGGACTGGCCATCGGGAATTTCATGAGTTTCCCAAATGCCCAGTCCATTCACAGTGACGAATCGAATAGTAATGGCTTGATGTCGGTTGAACAACAAATCGGCACGTTGGACGCTGCACCAATCTCCCCGGAAAAAGTTCAGGCTCAGGATTTTTTGGTAATTTAAGCCCTGTATCCAAATGTCACAATACAATATTAGCACAATATGAACCTCACAATATGTCAACTATCACGATATTGTGGTGGTGTTGGCAACATATATAACAAAATAACTCATAATACTATATACACTACTCAAAAAAAGTTAGGGATATTTGGCTTTCTGGTGAAATTTATGGAAAATGTCAAAAGTTCACGCTACAGTGATATCATATCATGAAAGTAGATCATTTAAGTAGAAGGATGCACTGGTGATTTCCTCATCTCAAACAATTAATTGAAAGAAAAGTTAACAACAATGGTGGATACACCACAACAAAAAATGTCAACGTCGCAATAACTCGTCATGTTCTCTTGAGCATCAATTACAGCTAGAAAACAACGTCTCATCCTGTTCAGGCATGGCATCCCACTCTTCTTGAAGGGCAGCCTTTTGGTCATTGAGTTTCTGGGGTGCAGTTTCCAGCCTCTACACGGTGAATCCCACAGGTTTTCAATAGGTTTCAGGTCTCGAGAAAGTGAAGGCCATTCCATTTTGAGGTACACCAGTCTCAAACAGCCATTCCCTGATGATGCCACCTCCATGAGCTGGAGCATTGTCATCCATGAAGATGAAATTAGGCCCGTGTTGTTCATGTATGGGAACAATCATTGGATTAATGATGTTATTGAGGTAGTATGGGTCTCCTCAATGTACCATTCACAAAGTGTCTGGCAGTTCTATACTGACTGGACACACCTGCCCAAAATGTAACACCGCCACCACCAAAACCTCGCCTGGTAACAACAGTGGCTGATGCTTAGCTCTCTCCAATATCGTTGGCGGCCATCATTTCTGCTCAACGTGAATCAACCTTCATCAGGGAACAGCACTGATGCCCCCTGGTCCCTCATCCAGCGTAGATGCTCCCTGGCCTATGCAAGATGATGACGCCTGTGCCTGGTGGTGTGGTTAGGTACCCTTGCAGGTCGTCTAGCACGCAGACCACACTGATGTAAACGGTTTTCGAATGGTCTGACATGACACTTGGGTGCTTCTCACCTCCCTTAGACGAGCCTGGAATTGAGTGGCATTTAACATCCAGTTTCTCAAGGCATTGTTCACAATGTCTGAGAATGTCCTGTTTGAAGCATCACAATGGTAAGGTACTGTTGATCCATTGTTAGGTGTGCTCTTGGTCTCATGATTTCAAAATGTGAACAGCATCATGAGGACAACTGTTTAAACACAAGCTCTAATTGAACCAATACATTTATTGGTCGATTCAAGGATCTGTTGTGAATTTTGCCGTTAAGCTCCTCGTCAGAGAACAGCAACTTGTGCAAAAAGTACTGAAACATTTAACTGTTGGACATGTGCATTCAAAAGCTTAGAAAAAGTCACATTAAGTTAATCTGTAAAGGTTTGAATACATTTTAGGCTTGTCCTGAAATTTCTCCCAAAAGCCAAATATCCATAACTTTTTGTGAGTAGTGTATATCAACCTCTGAGCTTTCTGCTATATCATGCCAGTATGGTCGCCACCCTCCGCTATCTTAAATTACTTTGTAAGCAATCCACAGCGTATGTTACTATTGGCTCAGCAGCGTAAAGTATCATAGTCTATGTAGTTCATAATGCTGTGCTTGGCTGAAGCAGGTTAAAGGTAATGTTTTTTGGTGGAGATACAGTGCTTTAAATATAGTAGCTTCACAACGACGATATTCTGGCAATTTTAATATCGCAATATCACGATATTGTGGTTATTGTTACATCCCTACTAGTTACTTATGTTTACAATACCTAATATAATAACTAGGCTTCCATTCCCCATTCTAGTGGTTGATATGTAAATTCATCCAAAAGATAAAGAATAAACCTTCCTTTCTTATATATAATTCTTATAACATTTGCCAACAAAAACTGGAGTGATTTTACATTAGTCCCATTTCAACAGCAGGCAAACACAAGAATAATATTCACAATCATAGTATAGCAGTTTTATTTTCATCAGTCATCTGAGCTTTAAAGACAATGTGTGGTTTTCCCAAGGGGAAGATAGTTTATAGCCTGGCAATAGCCATATTGATTTGTGCTTTACTCGAGGGAGTTCTCCACAATATCAGTCTGGGATTGCTCTGCGTTGGTTTGCTCGGGAAAGGCAGGGCATACTGTACAACACTTCGAGCTGATTGGACGAAGCAGAATTGTTTGCACGTCTACCTAACTTGTTTCGACCAATCACGACAAAGGATGAAAATGTCATCACCGACATGCGACTGTTGTAACTAGCTGATATCATGGCATTGAGTTTATGTTGTCGGTTTTACAATGTTGATATGCGGATACAATAGACTAATTCAGCAAGAACAGAATTAATTGCAGCGTCCACGCATTCGTCCACCGGTGTCGCCATGTTTGATTATTTTTTTCCCACGGCTTTGCGTTTCTTGTTTTTGTCACACCTGCATATCCCGCCCACAAATACAATGTCACCCTGTGATTGGTCTGGACCACCAGTGGTTAACTCTTTGACTGCCAGACGTTTTCAGAAAAAGGATGCTGTGGGTGCCAGCCGATTTAAGCATTTTGACTGATCTTTCAAGGTCCACAGAAAATTTTGTGTTTGGACTATGGAAACACACATACTACCAAATGAAAGATTTGGAAAAAAAGTTTGTTTCTACCTTATTCCGTTTTTCAGTAATCAACAATAGAAAATGGTTAGTTTCACCCAAATGCTCTGTTTTGAAACAAAATATGGAGAAATCAAGCTTTTTGTGAAACAATATTATTTCATGCACTCTAGTGAATTTGACACCTTTTTTTTCCATGAATGATGCCACAAACACCTTAACAGTGCTTTACTTCTGTAAAACACTACCACCAACAATGAAAAAGTGTTTTTTGATAGCAAAATACGTTTATTTACATTCAACAGTGTAACAATTTGACAAAACAATTTGGCAAACTATTTACAATTGTGTGGATGTTTCAAATACAGTTTTTCTTTTTGTAACACTCCCCTGCGTGCAAGGAGACACAGTAGGATTTGCACAACAGATAAGTTTCACTGCGATTGCAGACGCTACACTTTTTTGCTGGCTTTTTTTCCCGGGAATAGCAAGTATATACTGCAGTGTGTGTTTGGCCATGTTGCCATCAAGTCTACTCTCAGGATCATGATACGGTGACGTTACGGTGGTGTTACGTCTGGCTTCCTCATGTCCTTCAGTTCCTACACCGGGTGGTAAGAGATGTTCTGATCCATCTTATCCGCTCCATTCATGGTGGCATCGTAGTCCATAACCAGTGTCTTCTCCGTGATCAGACTGTACCCACTCCTCCGATGAATATGCATTGGACTCGGGGCAGTCTTCGTCGTCCGATTGCACGTCCGCCTGTGCAGAAGTGCTCGGTTGTGCTCCGCGTTTTCCGGCATTAGCATCGCTAGCCGGTGAGGCTTTATGACGTGATCATAGCGTCAACGCTTCCAACTTCGGCGTCAACCTCGGAGTCACCATCATCATCATCGTCATCATCAATGTGCTCTTTAGCACTGGTTGATGCTTCTCTTCTTTGAAAAAAACGATCAAGCGTGAGCTGCTTGCCACCGGTCGCCATTTTCGCTTTCTCAGCCATTGTCCCCTCAACACTCTAGCTCCGCCTCACGTCTTCTACTACTGACGCCTACCCGATCTTGTCCAAAGAGAGTCATCGCTGCCATCTAGGGGCCAAAAATAGCCATTATACTAACTAGATCTGCTTGATACTTTCAGCACAGCTGGCCAAGGCTTTCCTCCACCTGTTTCTCCCCAAAAAATTAAAAAAACTTGGTGAACGTCTTTGGCGCTCCTCCGTAGGATTTTACTAAACGTTTTTTAACGTTTTTGGCAGTCAAAGAGTTAATATCGGTGGAAATCAATGGGAGCGGTACATTATAGATTCTCGGGAGTTTGTGAACTCACAAATACCGCGAGAATACATCTTGCGAGAGCAAGGTTAGATAGTTGGGAGGCCTTACTAAAGAGTTGGGTCTTCTGTGTTGAACAAAACAATGTTCACATAAAAGAAAAACTTTTTTTCCTCTTGATGTTTTCTTTTAAATTTATATAAATTACTTGTTTTGTCAGCCGCTGCTTGTTGCAAACAAGTTGTTTTAACAGTAAAATAATATCTTGCAAATGTATTTTGAGTCATTGCCAATCTTTACGCCATATGAACCTACAGTAAGCAAATTGAGGGGACTGTAAAAAAAAATCCTAGAGGAAACACTGAACTCAATATGTGCATGCATTAGCAAGTAAGTGCCTCAATATTAAGTATAATTAGAGATTGTAGGTTGTTAACATGCATTGCTGTTATGTACGAAAGCACAATATTGTACTTTCTTTTTTAGTATGAGCTAAATTTTTTACAGTAGCGACCTTTTTTTAATATCGCCAACCTCTCCACAATATCGTGACTATCTTATCGTGAGCTTAATATCGTGATAATATCGTATTGTGATGTTTGGTTATCGTTGAATCCCTAGGTATTACTGTATGCAATTTGCGTACGGACATGTTTGTCCGTGTGAGTGTGTTTGTTTGTTTGTCTGTTTTTGCAAATTGACATTTATGCTTGGTCATGGTAGCCAGGTTACTATGGTGCAATTTTGACAAAGTTGCCGTGCCAATGTGGGAAATATTTACCTCGCCGCTTCGTTTCACCTCGTCATTACCGATTTGGTGAACGGGGAGCGTGCACCCTGCTTTATATATCATTACATCCCTAAGGACAAAAGTAATAACATATTTTAAGTAAGAAAATCAGGGTTTACCTGCATTTTAATTGCTCGAGAACGTTTGTCTCCGTGTATGCCTATGTTGCCGACAACTCTTTTAAAGCTATAATGGTATAAAATGTGATTTAAACAGGAGTAAGTGATACATTTGTCAGTTAATGAGTTATTAAAATGTCTTCCCTGTTTCCCCCCCCAGAAAACCACAGGCTTGAGTCTTCATATCAGAATCACTTGGTCCTCAAAGTATTAGTCGTATGTATAAAATAAAATCTTGATTAGTTAACTACATGACATTGTTGCATACATTTGAAATGCTCGTTTTTTTTTTTCTTTTTAGTTCAACTTCTTAAACTGTTTTGCCTCGCTGTTTTACATTGCCTTCATTATGCAAGACCTAGTGCTGCTCAGACAGGTTGGTCCACTTTTAACACCGACACCTACAAACAAATTGACAGTTAACTTGGAAAGTATTTAAAGGGCTTCACTTTTTCAACATTTTGTTATGCTACAGTCTTACGTCAAAATGGAATACCTGTACATATTATTAGGGATGTCCCGAACACCAATCGGAAATTGGGCCCGATTACGTGGTTGCTGACAATCGGAATTGGACGTTTTGTGGTGTGCAGCGATGGTGCAGCGATGGTGCAGCGTCCAATGACTGGCAGGAATCACAATGTCATCAGGCAGATATTTGATTGTGCACGTGCATATATATATATATATATATATATATATATATATATATATGTATATATATATATATATATATATGTGTGTATATATATATATGTGTGTATATGTACTGTATATATATATGTATATATATATATGTATATATATGTATATATATATATGTATATATATATATGTATATATAGGTGAGGGTAGGAACATAGATCGACCGGTAAATCGAGAGCTTCGCCTTTCGACTCTGGCCATTGTTCACCACAAGGGACCGGTACAGGGTCTGCATCACTGCAGACGCTGCACCAATCCGCCTTTTGATCTCCCGCTCCATCCTGCCCACACTCGTGAACAAGACCCCAAAAAACTTGAACTGCTCCACTTGGAACAGGATCCTGCCGAGGTGTAGAGCTGGTCCACTGTTCCACGGCCAGGATGAAAACCACACTGCTCCTCCCGAATTTGAGATTCGACTTCCCGACGGCCCCTCCTCTCCAGTACCCCAGAATAGAACATACCAGGGAGGCTGAGGAGTGTGATCCTTCTATAGTTGGAACACACCCTTCGTTCCCTCTTCTTAAAAAGGGGGACCACCACTCTGGTCTACCAATCCAGAGGCACTGTCCCCGATGTCCACGCGATGTTGTAGAGGCATGTCAACCATGAAAGCCCCAGCATCCAGAGCCTTTAGGGACTCCACCCCTGGTTTGTCTAGCCAAATCCCGTACCCCCCCCCCCAATCCCCCACTGTCACCGTCACAGACGTAAAAACAAAACAAAAAACAAAAAAAAAATTAAATAAAATATAAATCACGCAGTTAATGTTATGTTGCATGGATAGATTTACAAGTTTGTACAAATTTATATATATTTTTTCCACAATTGAAGGTTTTTATGTGGCTCCTCTTCACGTTCACTATTTTTGCAGCTTTGAAAATATCGTCGTTCACAGGATACAAGCCTCTTCCCATCACCTCAAACGGTCCCAGTCATCGCTTTTCACTGGTCACAATCACTAACGCACAAAAAATATCCACGGTTTTTCAATAGTTTGGTAGTTATTACACAATTTCGCACTAAAACAACCTGTCAAAGTAATGACAGCCACCAGCGTTTCAAGCCGTCAATACGCGCTGTGACGTATGAAGCTTCTAATGGCATCGATCACGTGATACTTGCAAAATGATACAATCCCCAAAGCACCTTTTCGAAGCAGCGTGATTCAGGAAGTCTGAATGAAACAAGCTTCAAAGTATCGTTTTCATTTGACCATCACTACCGAAAAGTCACAATATTTGTTTTGAGGCATGGTCAACATCTTAAGGCTTTTCTGACAAATTCTGAACTAGATCCGTTGAACGGTCTAACCGTAACAAAAATTATATATTTTTTAATAAATGAAATTTCTCGTCACCACTAGGTGGCACTGTATGTACAACCAAATATAATCATATAGATGTCATCAGGCCATGACTATTAATAGATGTATATTAGCTGTTTTTGCTCGCGCCCTTATAAAGTTAGATTCACAACTTTCAGCATTTACATGATAAGACTCTACAACAACAAAATGTGGTAAAAGTTAAGCCCTGTGAATACTTCTGTTGAGCTGAGGTACTTTAAGAAATGCATCTTTGTATATAGTATACTAGTGTCACAAAAATATTTATACAAAATATTTTGATGATACAATTTTTATAATTTCTATTCATAGCCTTGATTTTTTTGTTATTGTCTGTTTTAAGAATTTGGCAACCTTGTTGATCACCAGTCAAATCATAAATCAGTTCATGGAAGCTTTTCTGCCCTATTGGCTTCAAAGGGGACGCAATAAGATGATGATAAATGAAGTCTCTTTGAATGTGCAAGTGCGACTAGAATCTGACATGAACACTTACTTGGTAAGTAAAGTTTATTTCAGCCTTTTATTAATTTTAGATCAAACTGAATATACAGATTTAACAATATTTCCCACTTTCTCACAGGGTACATTTGATGACTACCTGGAATTGTTCCTTCTTTTTGGCTATGTCAGTTTGTTCTCATCTGTTTATCCTCTGGCTGCTGTCTTTGTTGTTTTGAACAACATCACAGAGATCTACTCTGATGCTTTCAAAATGTGCAATTTGTTTAAAAGACCCTTTTCTGACCCAGCTGCAAACATAGGGATCTGGCAGGTAAATATCTTCTTCCATTTTTGGTGTCTTGTCACTAAGTAAAATCTTGCACAGGGACCAAATCTTTAGTTCGTACTTTTTCATCCATTGGTTAGAAAAATAAAATATACGTTACTTTCTTTTGTTTTGTTGAAATAAAATCTGTTTTACATTCAAGAACTTAAGCGATAATTTTAGCGCCCTTTCAATCTGTTGTGCTTCCAAATATCAACAGTGATGAGAGCAAGCCAAACTCCTTTTCATGAACAAAACTGAGCGTCCTTGCTCCTTTCTTAACTTCCACATGTTGACAATGAATTAGAGTGGAACAGAAAAGTGGATACAATAAAATAAAATAAAAATATAATTACAATATATCACACACGATTGGAATCTAAATTTAACAGTTGCGGTCATGTCTAATGTCGCACCACTACTATGCTGGTATTTTACCCACAAACACTGCCAAATGTACACATATATCACATTAACATACAAAGATAATGTCATCATTGTATCAATCATACCGCAGCAAGAAGCAACCATTAAGTCATCAAGGCTATGTTCACGCTGTAGGTCAATTCTGATTTCTTGTTCACATCTGACATGGATCATATATATTTTTTATGTAATTTGAACAGTACTATTCAGATCCCCCCCCCCCATTTTTTATCCAATTAAGGACTCTTTTTATGTGTGTGTAAGTCAGATATTTATCTGATGTGACTGTAGTATGGACACTCAAAGCCAAATATGTTCTGTGTGCGGGCATGTGAGGTGGCAGGTTTGGGTTAGTCTGCTTACTGCCTTGTGAAGAGTAACTGTTTATTTTGTATTTAACTTTAATCCCACTTAAAACATAAAGCATAAGTGGACATTTGTGGTGATAGTAAAAAAAAAAATAGCCACATATAGGAGGGATTGTGTCATTTCCTTCAAATATTTCTAACTCGGCCCATCTTGTTTCTCTACCAATCTCCTCATGCCCTCGATGGGCTTTCTGGTTGAAGGCGCTAGCATATAAACAGAGGAGTAAGTAGCGAGGACCGATCTATTCATCCATTCGTCTTCTTCCACTTAACCGTCTGTCGGAGCTGTGATATGCGTTTCCTGGTGGTCATAAAACGAAGTCCAGTCCCTGCTGGAGGGAAACTCAAAGAGTCCTTTTGTATATATATATATATATATATGTATATGTGTGTATATATATATATGTATGTATGTATATGTGTGTATATATATATGTATGTATGTATATGTGTGTATGTATGTATATATATATACACATATATATATATATATATATATATATATATATATATATATATATATGTATAGGAATGAAATGTGATAATGCTAATAAATAGTTTCCTCTATCGCAGGTTTCGCCAATTCCAGTCCTTGAGGTCTAGAATCCTGCAGGTTTTAGATGTTTCCGCCTACCAACACACCTGACACTAAAGATCAGGATCGTCATCAGGCATGCTGATTTGCTAATTATATGAATCAGATGTGCTAGTGGGCGCAAACATGTAAAACCCGCAGGATTCCGAACCTCGATCACCGGAAATTGGTGAACCCTGTTCTATCGCCTTACTCTTCCTTTGAAAATGACTGAGAAAATTCAAGTGATAATGTGTGAAAAAAAAAGTGTGGCTAAGACATAAAACACAA
This sequence comes from Vanacampus margaritifer, assembly GCF_051991255.1. Classification (NCBI taxonomy): domain Eukaryota; kingdom Metazoa; phylum Chordata; class Actinopteri; order Syngnathiformes; family Syngnathidae; genus Vanacampus; species Vanacampus margaritifer. Next base: position 1,942,041 of record NC_135440.1, on the reverse strand, counting down.
ATTAGTACAAGTATAATGAACAATTGATTTATTGTTGCTCTCTCCCTTTGTGTTTAGCTTGCCTTTGAAGCCATGAGCGTCATTGCTATTGTGACCAATTGTACACTTATTGGCATGTCTCCACAAGCCAGAGCGTACTTCCCTGACTCCGAGATTCATCTCATGCTGTGGACAGTGGCTATTGAGGTAATATATAATTTAGGAAAAAACCTGCTTTTCACTTTGTGTGTGTGTGTGTGTATGTTTATTTTATTAAGGTCAAATTCTGCAAAGATTATTTGCCATGCTGTGACAAGAAAGTTTACTGATATTTAATCATCATGGATATTACAGCTCAAATATATTAGACTACAAAATAAAATTATGACATTTTGATGGTTCAACACAGTTTGTTGTTCCCCCCCAATGTAATATATACGGAACATATCAGCACTGTATACTACTTACAAGACACTTCAAATATCACCCTAACCCTAGTAGCTTTAAATAATTTGGTAGATGCCACGGAATTCCAACTTCCATAAGTCACACACTTAGGCTGTTGCGACATATAAATTGTGTTGCAATACTCACACTTCCACCCTTTTGCTTCTTAGGGTTAGGGTTTTAGGGTTTAGGGCAGTTTACAATTACACCCAAACTACTATTTTTAGAACAGCGCACAGCGCATAGGCATGGCCAGTTGATTTTCGGACAAGAAACACAGGCGACTGGGGACTGTATTCGTACGAGGCAAAACTTGTGAACTGACACGCTATTTCACCATAAATATACCTAACAGACTGTCGGATCTCGCTTACCTTGCCGATTGGACCCGAAAGGGTTAAAGCTCCCCTTTATCTCCACCTGCAGCAACACGGTCGAAATTAAGGAGTTGACGGGGGCTCTTCAAGCCGGCTTCGAGAAGGATTCGTTTATGTTCTCACCGCCCCAGTTTTAGAACGTCAGCCCGGTCTCGCTTCAAATAAACCCTTAATGAGTAACCTTTTCGAAATAAGGACATCATCTGAACACACTCTTTTTACAGTGATCAGTTGCGTTTGTTAAGACCTAAATAAGTTCAGAAGGTTTTTTGAAACCCCCTCGGGCTCGTTTCTTAATCCAAATTAAGATGAAGTAACTTTAAAGGTTCAGGGAAAATCAGTTACCAATGTTCAGGTATAGTTGTTCATTCGCTAAAAAGACCTAAGTGGTTGTCAAAAGTATGGCTACGATAGATATAGGGGAGAAAAAGAGAAAATGAATAACAAAACTAATATACCTTGCTGCTTCTACACCTTAGTCAAATTTGGTCTAAAAATAGTAAAGGTAGTAGTAATAATCATGTTTGCGTGTATCTATTGTTACACAAATCCACATAAGAATTTTAATAATCATATTTAAATTTAATTTAATAAATAAACAAAAACTCTCTTATTGTTTAGAAAAAAATCTAAAATATGAAGAAAGTCCTATCTGTGAAAGTTTATAAACTATCGAATTAACGTCAAAAAGAAATAAAACTCTCAATGTTACCTTTAAGTAACGATCTCAACTCTCAAAGGCTATGTTACTTTTTCAAATAAGTCAAAATATTTGTGTTTAATTTCAATTCTAGATAAAGTTCCTATTATTACTTTGTATAGTTATCTCTATAACTAACAGTAAATATGTTTAAAATCTATACCTTTGGTAGTAGAAAACAATCCGAAACGTAATCATAATTTTCTTAGATTTATTACAATTCAAAAGTATTACATTTACATTACATTTATATTACATCCATTAAAATGGATACAAATGAATAAATGATAGAATCATTCTTAAATCAAAAACAATTTCCAATATTGGTTAACAAATGAGTGAAATGGATAAAAGTGAATAAATGATAAAATGATTCTTAAATCAGAAATAATTTCCAATATCCCTCAAAACTTCTTAGTATAGTTAAATTGTGATAAAGCAAGGCGAAGCTCTATGTTCAATAAAAGTAAAAGCGAAATAACCATCAAAATTAGGAAATTATATAAATTTCACTCATTGGAATTAAAACCATGTGCTCATGTTTTTTGGATAAATAACTCAAAATTCCAGATGTAAAGAGAGTAAAACCCCACAACTCCAAAGAAAAAAGCATATAATGTTGAAGAAGAGTGATGCTTTTGGGTGAAATAAATCGGGTGCTAATCCGCTTAATCCACAGAAGTCAAATAAAACATCTAATAGGAGAAGAGTTTTTTAAATTCATTTAATGGCTTCCCTTTTCCCTCGGCTAAAGTTTTCTCTCCTATTCTGCCCAAGTCAGAATATTTTAGAAGTCTCCAATTCTTAACATAGGCTAGTCTATTTCTCTATTTCAAACTGCTAAACAGCTGCAAATAGTGACTAAATTTCCTGTGTTAAATTACCTCAAAATTTGCTGAGGCCATCTCTATAGTGCGCTCAGCGAATGGTTGTAGAAAAAGCCTCTATAATCCTCAAAATGCCTTTTTTATAGCATATATCCGAAGGTCCACCCATATATGACATTGGAGAATCACCCCATACAAGGTATCGGAAGATTCATCCAAAATGGTATTGCCTGCTTAAGGGTTACCTCCCTTCGTGGGAGTACGTAATGGCAACGTCACTTGTCGTCACCAATGCAGCCGTCAGCTGAACATACTGTCCGTGATGTTCTGTTCAGTTACAGAACGCTAACCCAGTGGATCACATCTCCTCAACATTTTACAATATTTCATTCATTTGAACAAAATAATGCAAATATACGAAACTCGTGCATTTTTTATTTATTTTTTTGTAAGTGCTTACATGTCATTACATCTGGCTTGCATGTATGACAGGTCCTACTTAGTGTCAGGCTGAATTTTACGTACAATCATGTTTCAATCATCCTAACATCTGGATTCATCACGAATAAGTACTCTATAGGTTAACTATTTTTATTTAAAATCAAGCTATTTCTTAAGTTAAGCCCTCCCTTCACCTTCTCTCTGTTTCATTGCGCACGTGCTCGTAAACTCGTGTGCTGTACTCTGCTCAGCTCCTCGCGCGTGCGAACACATCAGGGTCAGCCAGAAAGCATTCACTCATTCCAGGAGGCCAGGCGCCGCTTCTAACACCAAATAGCACACTGTATTAGTACTTAGAAAGAATCGAATGCAAAAGCTGCTGTTTTTTTTAGCCTAGTAAGCACTTAATAATTGCTGACTAAAGAATAGTGCTATAAGACTACATCAGGAGTGGCGAAATATGGCCAAATTTGGCCGTCGGTCTCAAGGCATCAAACTATTGAAGTTAACCATAAACTGAGCTTCAACCCACATTCAACATTCCATCCTTTCCCATGACATGATATTGGCACACCCTTAATCACCACAACATTGTTACATCAATTTTTGCGACAGATTTCTGATAACACCCTCGAACGTGATGATACTTTGTTTCATCAGTCCATGCGACCTGTTCATATCATGTCATACATGTTACACGACAAGACGTATTATGGTTACAACAAACCTCTGCTGCTTTGGTGTCTGCCGCTATGTGACTGGCAATGTTGTGACCAGGATCGAATGAAGGGAGTCTCCAGAGGAATGTCTCCGCTGGGTTCAAGCATGTACAATTAAACGGCAGTGATTTACGCAAAAATTTTCACCCAAGACACCTATATGTGCTCTCTACATTTCGTCAGTAGAAATTGGCCAGCAACTGAAAATCCAGAACCAATCTATTGCATGTATGTTTATCGTCTGCATTCTAAGCGTTAGCCTTGGTAGCTGCCTGCTACAGCATGCTAGCTACTATACATCATGGTGTAAATGCACCAAAAATACCTCTAGTTTACCTACGGAAGCCACTGCTGCTTAAATGTTAAAATTAATATAAAGTATCAGCACTATAGAACTCTATGCCTACAACAACATGCTAGTTGGTCAGTGTCACTAAGATGTGAGCGGTCACTGTGTCACTACGCCACTCAAACAAAAGTAAATAGACAGAAGTAACAGCCCAAAGGTAGGCTTAAAATCTTCAAATGAAAATCGTGACTTTAATGTGTTTCGTTTTTGTGAAAATTAGTGACCAACACGATATTAGCAGTCATATAGACCGCACCGGAGTGGCAGCAACAATTATACAATAAATCTTACCTTTCTACGAAAATTGCTTTCTTTCCGCCCACTTTGAGGTCTCCGCATTTCAACCACCGTTTAAGCTGTTCCACAGTCTGTCGATTGAACCATGTTGAAATTTTACGCCTCAGACGTCGTTCTCTTTCAAAATGATGTATACGCGTGCCCTACTCTGTTATTTTGTCTGACTCATGCATATTAATGAGGAAAACGATTGAGATCAATGGCAATCAACCCAATTGCGCGTTCCCGTTGATGGGTGTGAGCGTGTAGGTTGTCTCAGTACGCCGAAGCACTCTGAGACGTACTCGGAGAACTGAGACTCCCTACACACTCGTACCCATGAACGGGAACACGCAATTGAGGGGCACAAGGGTGGAAGTACGACTATTGGGACACAGTCTATCATGTCGCAACAATAACTGAAAACAGCGTAAATGTGTGGCTTACGGAAGTCGGAAGTCTCGCCTCCTCCGTGGCATATACCCCATAGGAAAATGCTTATTATGTGAAATTAAACTTGTGCTAAAATGGGGCCTAAGTGGGAATCAAACTAAGACCTTCCACATAACAGTCATTTGTTTTAACGAATGTACTATTGTGGATATTGAAGGGTCTGTGACATTGTACGTAATTATATTGAGTAATGCTTTATTATTATTATTATTATTATGTTAAATGACATTCAAAAAAAGGGATATTTAAGCTGCTAAATGCAGATAATTGAATCTTGAATTGCTGCCACCTGTGGCCCAAAAAAATTAAACTGCACACTCCCTTCTTCAAATACACAATGCGCACATAACTTCACATTCGCAGACAGAGTGCGGTAAATTCAAATCCTAACTATTGGTGAAAACTATTGGTGAAAGGCTTGCAGGAGTTCCCATTGTGAACAGGTGTTAATCTACTAATTAAAACATTTTCAGTCATAAAATGGTCAATTAAAAGAGGCTATTGTTAAGATATTTTGGGTTAAATTGTTACATATGTGTTGGGCCATTTATGCATGTGGCAAATTGCAGGGTCCACGCCGCTGTCGCTTCAATGCACCATAGACACTCAGGTGGATAGCAGATGTTTCTTTTAATGTAGCAACACTGCAACACAGTGTGACAAAGAGGTGGTGGTGATTATAGGGAAGGGGTATCGAAAACCGGTTCTTGTTGAGGACCGGCTCCCAGTGTTTCAATTACTTGGCATCGTTTGCTGTTTTCGCCAACGATTCCTTTATCGGTTCTGTGTGGGACGATGACGTCACCACGCGCGCAAGTTGCGCAACTTTTCCGTGTGCGCCGGGTAGCAAACATGGCGCCAAGCTCGAAAGTTTGTTGACATCTTCCAAGAAAAGCTAACTACAGGCCAACTTGCAATGTTTGCAAATTGGATATTTCATCTAAGGGAGGAAACACTACCACTATACAAGAGCATTTGAACACACAGCATGTGATGACTGTCTGTCGTGTTTGTGAGCGCTCCGAAGTCCCGGTGGGATCAACGCAGCAGCAACGCCCGCCAGCAATGCAAGTGTTCTCTCTTATCAACGCTCTAGGTACGGGTAGTAATATATTAGCGGCAGTTTGCCTTTATGTGAAACGTGCCGTTAGTAACTGCTAATGTTAAAGCCCGTATCTCACGAAATGACTGTCTGTCGTGTTTGTGAGCGCTCCGAAGTCCCGGTGGGATCAACGCAGCAGCAACGCCCGCCAGCAATGCAAGCGTTCTCTCGTATCAACGCTCTAGGTACGGGTAGTAATATATTAGCGGCAGTTTGCCTTTATGTGAAACGTGCCGTTAGTAACTGCTAATGTTAAAACCCGTATCTCACTAAACGGCGCCAGCTTGCGAGGGTAAACGCCACGGCCCGCGAGTGTTGTGTTGTTTTTTTCATCAGGGTTCATTCAAGGTTCCAAACGTGCAAAGATGTACAGAATGAACCGTGACTTAAAAGCAACACTCGTTACTTCCACATGACCACACTGACTCTGCTCACGGGAGTCACACACCAGTCTACTGACTGTGTCTGTTTTGACTGAGACAGGGAGGAGTGGTGCAAAAAATGTAGTCTTTTTTTCTTTTCTTTTTTTCTGGGGACCCCATGGCACCCCACTTAGTCCTCAAATGTGGACCTTAAAACGTCACTGTTGGGTTTGTAAGTCCATGTTACTTTTCTCTTGTTTACAGATACAACTAAGACATAAAAAAGTGGATGCTAATCTATGTTTATTCATCTTTTTTCCAAAAAAGATTCGATAAGAGAATTGATTGAAGAATCGAATCGTTAAGCAGAATCAAAAACGGAATCAAAATCGTAAAAATCGTATCAATTCCCATCCCTAGTGGTGAATCAACCAGTCTCGGACAAATATGGAATCATGCTAAGAATCCTCGTAGCTCTGCTCTACATTGAAAAAATATATCTATTCTCAAAAAAAAAAAATATTAAAAAGTCCATATTCTTAACAAAGTGATCATATGATGTCAAGAAAAACGCCATGACAAATAAAACACAGCAATAAGAGAAATATTTACCTGCAACATAGTGTGTCAAAGAGGCAGTGGTGAATCACCCAGTCTCAGACAAATATGGAATCTGCAGCAAACGATCGAATGTTACTTCATCATAAAAACTGTTTCAGTCGACAAATGCCACTTCAACGTCAACAGAGAGAGCTATGTGGGCTCATAACAATCAAATAGAACTAGGTGAGCAGACCACACAGTATCATAAGAAACACAAATTGAAATAATACAGTATAATCATTAATTTATCCGGACTACCACGAGCTGTGACTTACCACACTCAGAATCCTCGCGCTGACCGCATGCTACGAAGGCCTACAAGTATCACACTGCGTGCCGTTGTCATTTCCGTCCAGGGCCGGACTGGGGCTCATTTTCAGATCAACCCACTTCAGTTCACATTTTAATGAACATACACAATTTTACAGTTTGTGTATCAATGTAAAATAGATAAGCATTCCCTTCAACGAAATTCATATTGCATTTGATCAAAAATGTAAATTACAATTGAATGCTCTTACAAAAGCGCAGTCTTTGTTTATTTGAACAATTATGTCAACATAAAATGGGGGAAAAAAAGGACAAAAAGAAACCAATAAGCAAATGTACATTAGATGGGATGACATTTTACACTTCACAAGACACACTTACCAAATGAAGCTAAATCAACAAGATTAAGGCAGCTAACACTGTACTTCCTGTTAGTACTCTTATTTTGCAACGTGTTCCCACCACTTCAGGTGTAGACTACTGAGCTGACTGACGCCAACTTGAAGAGAGACCGGTAATCGGAGTCTTTCTCATCATGCTTTGTTGCTGTTACGAGTAACACTTGTGATTGTGTTTTGCCTCTTTTATGTGTTATTTTTGTACAGACAAGGTTTAATATCGCTATATTGTTTATTGTTTCTATTCGTGGATGAAAGTTTTGCTACTTTTGATATTAAATTATTGTAACTTGGTAACACCCTTAGTAGGCAGGCAGTCAGTGCTATATATAATATAATGTAATGGCCTGTAAGAGTGATTGGAGTTGCAGTTGATTTACTATGAGGCAGTCAACATAAGATAACTTGAATACTCTTACGGGCTGATTTCAAAACTGTGTTGGCTACTACCTGCGAGGCCCGAAATATAGTCTTGTCCATCCAGATGGCCCAACTTCTGCCATAATTAAAATAACTATTATGTGAAATGTAAGTTGTGTTCCAAGCAGGATCGAAACCTGACTTTTCACATGCCAGTCATTTGCTTTAACCACTGCAGTATTGTGAATATGGAAGGGCTGTGACGTATGTAATTGTATTGAGTAATCGAGTGTAATACAGAAAGCTGAAAATATGGATTCATATTGAAAAAAAAATCATGTCAAATTACATTTAATGAAATGGATGTTAAGTTGTTGTATAATGACTTTTCTGGAATTGAAAAAAAAAAGTGTTCCAAGCGGGTTTTGAACCCACGCATCGTCATGCCTGGGCTGGCAGGCAGATGTTTTACCAGTGAGCTGAGTGACTTGTTTACAATTATGGCTAATGGCGTATTCCTATTGAAAAGTGTCATCTGATGCTGAAAGCTAACGTGCATCCAATCATTTCAGTGAAATTATATTGCGTATATAAAGGAGTGTCGAGGTCAATACATATAAGCGTAAAGGAGTGTCGAGGTCAATAAACAAAGTCAATCGTCATTGTTAGCATCGTGAAGTCCCTTCACCGAAGCAAACCATCAAAATGGTGATGGTGGGGAGTCTTTATCCCGTACCGAAACACACCACCATCCCTTGAGGGGGAAGGTAGAGGGGGGTCTTTGTCGTACACGGAGTTCTGTACACTACATCATGTCATGTGGTGGGAATTATCCTTTTTACCACAACACATCACGTGGCAGGGATCCATTGTTCTGCAACACAACACGTGGTGGGAATCCTTTTCACCACAACACGCCACGTGGTGGGGAGTCTTCTTGTTTCTGTAAAAGAACCAACAGTCTTCTGACATCCCTATGCAGGATGGTTGAGGGGCAGGGTTCTCAAACCTGGTTTATCTTTACCTGTTCATCAGATGAATGAAAACATTGACATGTTTTAACTCGTACATCATGTACTACTCCATGTGTGTCAGAACATACTTTCACAACTCGGCCAAGTTTAAACATGCAGAAGCATGCCATTTTTGGCGGATGTATGGGCCGGGTTCAGCAAGCTGACTCCATCGCTTCCAGAATTTGTCAACCTCAATCTGAACTGCCCTCAGACACACAACAGGATAGGAGGCGTATTTAAACCCTCGGTCTTGCCAAGCAGAAGCGTGTTTAGCGCGATGTCTTCTACAGCTTTGTCCTGTACTTGTTCTGGCACCGATTGGGCTCTCGTTAGATAAATTGGCAGTCAAATAGAGGAGCGTCTGGAATTCCAGAGTTGTGAGATTGCCTCCCTCGCCAACACTGCTCACTGCTCTTTTGAGTACACGGACAGATACTTCGGCTGCCCCATTTTAAAAGGGAGAGTCCGCCGGGTGAATCTCCCATGACCAGTCAGTGCCCGCAACTGCCGCCTTCTTTAGAATCAAGTCCCTGTCAATGTTCTTCAAGAAAGTTCTTGTAACATCAGACTAGCACCCACAAAGTGTGTCCCCTGATTATACCAGAGCTTCCTTGGGACCCCTGAGGGCTGTAAACCGTAGGTAGGCATTCATGAACCCTTCTGTTGATAAGTCCTCCACAACTAAATTCTCACAGTTATCAGATTATTCTATTAACTGGACAAAATCAATACTTCTACCTATTACAGAAAATTAATGGAACCCTGCAAGCCAGGACCCACACTACTCATTTCCTATAGGTAATTTAAAATACTTAGGCATAAAAATCTCACCTAAATTAACAGATTTAATTCATTTAAACTTTTTCTCCACTTCTGGATAACATTCATAGTGACTTGGAACGCTGGAATAATCTTCCTATTTCTTTAATAGGATGAATAGCCACCATTAAAATGAAAGTTTTACCTAAAATAAACTATTTTTTCTCAATGATTCCATTTAAAACTACGGCTAACTGGTTCCAGTTGTTGGACTCAGCCGTTACAAAATTTTACTGGAATAAAAAAAAAGCAAAGATTAGTCTATCTACTCTTCAGAAAAGTAAATCCAAAGGTGGTCTAGAGGCACCAAATTTTATGTACTACTATATAGCCAACCAGCTACAATATATCGTTCTATGGGCACAACCCAACAGAGATACTAACTGTTGGCTGGTACTAGAACAGAAGGATTGTAATAATCTCAGACTTCTAGATTTACTCTTTATTACAACATCAATTAAGCGACATAATTGTTTTAAAAACCCAATGATTTCTGCCACCCTGACTGCTTGGTGGAAGGCATTAGAAATTACAAAAGCCCAAGTGGAGCCCTGTGGGCTTTCTTCCCTATGGCATAACCCTGACTTTCGAATTAACAACCAATCGTTTTATTTAGGTGTGTGGGAGCAGAAAGCAATTACACATCACCACCATCTCTTCTCAGATAATATGTTTATATCATATACATCCTTGCTCCAAAAATACAAAATAACAAACGGAAATTTTTTACATTATCTGCAAGTTAAAAATATGATAAAGAGACAAATTCCAACACTTCAGGGTACGCTCCAACCGCCTGTTTTAGCTAAAGATATTACCAAGCTTTCTCCGACAACAACAAAAAAACTTTCAAAAATATATAAGTTACTTTCATATATGGATAAAATGTCTTTACCCATCTTAAAATGGGAGACAGACTTGTCTATAGCTCCGGAATCTGACTTTTGGATTCAAGTTTGTGAAAATGCATTTAAAATGACAAAACACACAAATTTACAACTTATCCAATATAAAATTATCCATAGAACATACATTACTCAATATATGATGAAGAAAATGGGACTCTCCGACTCCGACATTTGTCTCCAGTGTTTACAAAACACTACAGACACTTATTTTCATGCTTTATGGTTATGCACTCCGGTTATGTATTTCTGGACTAAAGTCTTAGAAAAACTTTCCGCTATCTTGGACTGTAGGATACCTTTATCTCCAAACTTGTGTTTGCTAGGTGACCTAACAACAACTGACATACCTGTCAACCTCTGCCGATAACTGCCCTTATAAATGCTTATGATTCCCCTTACAAACCCCAAAAAAACCTTACAAACACCGTACGACGCATGTTTACTCGCGGTAACCAGACAGTGTAATAGAAATAACAAAGGTAATTTGCATACAAAGTCTTTTATTCAATTTAAAAAGTTTACAATGCAATAAACTGTGCCTTCAGTGCTTCCTATTGTAAGCCAATGTGCATGATTTAGCAGACTTTATCTGCTCTAATGAGGGTCTCACTTGTGAGCAACAGTTGTCACAGTTCAATTTCATCTGTAATAAAGAAGTAAGAGTGTCTGTTCCCATTGTCTTTCTGTACTCTGTATGAATTTTCCTCACATGGCTGAAAACCCGCTCGCTATCAGCATTACTGTGAGGAAGGCTGAGTAAAATTAGATACATCTTTCTCATCAGTGGAAAGCGATCCAGCCCCAAACCAGTTTTCATTTTGAACACATGAGGCCAAAATGTCTCTGGACGAATTGGTTGTCCATCCTGACTTTTCTGAGGGAGAAGATCATCAGCTATTAGTTGATAGTCTTCCCATTCATCTTTTAATTGTTCCTGATCAAAGTCTGGTGTAAACCTGTTTGCAAGCTTAACAATACTTGTGTAATCCAAAATCTCTCTCTTTCTTGGGTCCAACACCACCAAGTCACTCAGTATTGTTAATGGGACATGTGAATTGTTTTTTTTCACATTCTCCACGTGTCCGGCAGTTTTAAAGTGGCTCTTCAGATCGTAAAATCCACTCGCAGCAACTTTCACGTCTTTATTGCAAGGGACACAGAATGAGAATTGAGTGCCTCTTAACGATGCTTTAATCCAGCCAGCATATTCACCTTGAAGTAACTCCCATTCTTTCTGGTGTCGACCCGATCCTTGAGTTCTTCGTTTCTTACTAGGTGGCTCCTCCATGCTTGCTTCCACGATATTTACTCTATGTATATCTACGCATGCGCATGTCAGCGCATTTTTTTTCCCCGTACAAAAGTCGGTGTACGGCGTACATGATTTGAAATGGTAAAAAAACGTATAAAATACGTATAAAACGTACAAGTTGACAGGTATGAACTGACCTACCACATAAACAATTTCAATCTACACTTGTAGCCCTTACTATCGCAAAAAAAACAATTCTTGTTAATTGGAAAAATAAACAAACTCTGAATATCGACCAATGGTCTAACCTCCTCATAAATCACATTTTAATGGAAAAAATATCAGCCTCAAATAAAAAACAAATATCAAAATTCATAGAAATATGGTCTACGTGTATAGAATATTTTAACCTAATTCTGGTTATTTAATTCTGCCTGTTAGCGAGAGCCACCACATCGTGATAACTTACATTGATGTCTCTGTATTTGGCAGTTTGTAACTAATGGTTGTGTTTTTATAGTCAGGAACTCAGTTGCTGCCAACAGGATCGAGCAGATTCACCTCCAATGGGCACTAAGGGCTAATATTCGGATTCACTGCATGCCAGGGGACTAACTCTACAGGTGCTGTCCCCCTCTGGCTGGGCGTGGGCGGGTCTGCCCCTCTTTTGGCTGCTGGGTGGCGGCTGTGTCTTGGTCGTTCCCTGGGTCTCGTGGGGGGTGCTGTGTTGCGGGGCTCTCCCTGGCGTTCGGGGCGGCCTGGCGACGCGGTTCGGGGCCTGTGGGCTGCCGGGGTGCCCCGTGGTTCCCTCTCCCCTCCCCCTTCCTCCCCCTTGCTTCCTCTCCCTCTCCGCCTCTCCCCGCCCGTCCTCCGCCTCCCTGTTCCTTCTCCCTCGTCGCCCTTCCTCCTCCTCTCCCCCTCTCTCTGCGGCCCTGCCGCTGCCTCCTGCCCTTCCTGTCGTCTCCTTCCCCCGTCCCCTCCCCTGTCCGCCCTCCTCCCCCTCCCCTGGGCCAGGGGTTCCATCCGTGGCCCGAGCATGTTATGAATATTACTGTTTTTAATTACTTTCTGCCATGTGTTTAATATAAAACTTATTCATGGGTTTTTTAACTCTAAATTCTGCAATGGCAACCAGGAGAGGGAATTCAACATTCAGATTAAACTCTATTTTTTACATATGGCTTTATAATTTGGATTAGACCAATATAGTAGGGGGACTAACTGCTTTTAAGAAATATTTCCTTAAGCACGGCCATTTTCCTTCCTTAGTTGTAGAACACTATATCTAACGCGCGGCCTTTTCCCTTCCCATATAAATCGAGAAATCAGTTCATTCTTTTAAATAGTTATCATCTGAAGATGTAGAGGAAAAATATTCATTTTTATTGTGTTTACTCTTGAGCTTAATTTGAAGAATGGAATAAGATTCCATCTGTGAATGTATTTTTTTTATGATTAAACATAATGGTTCAAAGTTGGCACTTGATAATTTAGTTAGGTCTTTTGTTAATACTATCCCAAAGTATTTTAAGGACTTCGCTTCCCACTTTAGTGCATACCTTGCTCTCAGCCACTCAGGCACGGAGTTTTGTGTAGTAATTTGTGTTTTCGATATGTTGAGTTTTTATCCCGAAAGCCTCCAATAGTCTAAAAGGTCATCAGACCAGTGAATGATTTTTCAGGCTCTTCTAAGTAAAACAAAAAGTATGTCATCAGCGAACAGCGCCACCCTCTGTTCCAAACTTGCAATTGTAATACCTTTGATATGGTTACTTTGCCTTATCAGTTGGCCAGGGCTCAATAAATAAAACAAACAAAAGGGGACACAGAGGACAGGAGACTAATTTGGAGGTTGTGGTTTCGTATCCCACCTCTGACTGTACATTGCAAATAAATCCATGGCCATTATGCTAAGTAATATACATGTATACCAACTATATCAGGACATGCATAATAATTTCACTGAAATTATTAAAATCTATGTGTCCCATTCAGCTTTACATGACAATTTTCAATACGTTATAATCCCTGATTTTCAAAAAGTCAAGTTAGCTCACAGGTACAACAGCTTTCTGTTCACAATGGGAACATGTCATTGTGCATTGTGTATTTGAAGAAGGGAGTGCTCAGTATAATTTCTTTTTTTTGTTGCCACATGTGGCAGTAGCAATTCAAAATAAAATGTTCTGCATTCAGCAGTCTAAACATCCATTTTCAATGTAATTTAACAATATTGTTATAATAAAGCATTCCACATGCATTAAAATGTTAGCTTTTCCAGAAATTGCATATTGTCTAGTGTTAGATATATTGTAAAATATAGTTTTTTCACTTACAATTTGTGATAGTTAGTTGTCTTGTGACCACAAAATTGTAACGCGTTACGGGAGTCAGTAACTTTAAATAATGATATTAATCATAATAATAATATAAAAATATATTGAGTAACTAGTTATGTTACGCGGTTACTACCGAAATGTAATATATTACTGTAAAAGGTTTATGAATGGCTGTAGTTTCAATATGTTGTGCATCTTGGGTGAAATATATTTGACATTGTTCTGATCACGCATGTCCTGAGGAGAGTATGCACAAATTCAACTGTAAAAATATTGATGAATCACAGAATTGTATCAAACGGTTATATGCTCGATTTAAGCACAGATTTCTGATCAACTGTTGAAAGGGGACTGAATCTCCTCTTTCATCAATTACCACTGCAAACTCAAAGTGTACGTAGCAATGGAAAAAAATATTTGTTGGTTTGTATTTTTGTTAAATTTTTTGAGGTATGTTTTCTGTAAGTGCTTTGTAACAGCCGTGGCTGTTTGAAAGCACTATATAAATAAAGATGACTTGACAAATGTATGCTCATGCAATGTTAGTGAAAGAGGCCCACATTATATTTCTATAATTATTTTGTCATACAGTATTAACCCCTTGTTCTGAGCATGGTTTTAAGAAAAGTTATGTGCATATAAAATCAAAACACATATCTTATGTTGAATTGGAATTTCAGCATGGATTTCTGGCTTTCAAGTTTATCCTGGCCTTCCTGGTTCCTGATGTCCCCAAACATATACAGATCAAACTGGCTCGTCTGGAATTTGAATCAATGGAGGCTCTCAAAAAAAAGGTAATACTACAACTCTTTTCTACCTTTCAGTCAGGATTATATGGTGCTAAATTAAAGTTATTTTAGTTTAGTTTTTTTTTTTCGTGGTTAATTTTGGGGGCTAATGGTAAGTTTCTGCAATGCAAAAATAGACGGGAGTCTCAAGTTTTCTTTTACTCCAACTTGCACAAAAGAAAAAATACAACTGCGTCATTAGTCGGGTTTCCATCCACCCATTTTTATTTGAATTTTCAAGAAATGCGAAAATAAAACTGAATGGAAACGCTAGAAATTCGAAAAAAGGCCCAAAATTTGCAAAAAAAAGTTTTTACGGTTAGAGGGGGTGGATTTTGAAGCGTACTGAAAAAAAGGAAAATTTGAATTTTAACTATGGAAACAGGTTTGGCGAGTAAACACTGCCAAGACACGTTGCAAGTTTTGACCGGATATTACATCACACTTATGTTTGTAGTCAAAAAGCAATTGTGGGCGATAGAGTAAGGTCTGTTTGGGGGGGACGATGGAAACAGGAATATTTTTGGAATTAATTAAATAAGCGAATATTAATATAATTGTAGATAGGAAAACAGCAAAGAAACACTACGGTTTATCGATAATTACAAAAGCAAACCCATACGACATCGCATGGCGCAGTCGCTTCCTGTTTTTCTTCTTCTTTTAAATTACTGGTCAACTTTTACTCGCTTACATAACGGTGGCG
Organism: Vanacampus margaritifer; assembly: GCF_051991255.1. Lineage (NCBI taxonomy): Eukaryota > Metazoa > Chordata > Actinopteri > Syngnathiformes > Syngnathidae > Vanacampus > Vanacampus margaritifer. Next base: position 1,926,547 of record NC_135440.1, on the reverse strand, counting down.
TTTGTGAAGCATCGGCAATGTTTACTTGCTTTGTCAATTGCAGTGTGTGTTGCTCAATGCAGTGAGGGTTTTCTGATTGTGTTCGGTTGCTTTACTTATCTTTTTTTTAGTGGTAGTCGTACTTGTGGAGTCCTAAAGTCACGTAAGTCCTCCATATTGTCCGTGATGGAACAGTGCTTTTCACGGCGACCGTTTTCCGGCACACATTACGATGTTATTTTGGTCTTGTCAACCCCAAAAGATTTCCAGGCTAGGGACGTGGACTTAAGTCTTGCTAAGTTTATTAGTCACTAAAACGAGACTTTGATTCAATGTTTTCACTTGTAAACACTTCTCTCGTCTTACTCATGGCTGGTGCCACCGAGTCACGTGACTGAATCCTGCCTGCTGATTTGCAGAATGAAGACTTATCACTTCCTCTTCCGTCTGCACGCTGATTCGCCAAATGAGAACTTTCATCACTTCCTCCTACTTTGCATCCAATCAATTGAGCCCGCCCACCCCCCATTTAGAGATAGTATTAAAACTCGATCATTTCAAATTGGACATCGTGATAGCCAAGTTGACCATATCAATGACGATGATTATCGCCCACCCCTATTTTTCATGCAATGCATTTTCTTTATTTTCATGACTATTTACATTGTTGATTCTCACAGAAGGCATCAAAACTAAAAATGAACAAATGTGGAGTTATGTACTTAAAATTTTTTGAAATGACTGAAAACCTGTTTTAGATTCTAGTTTCTTCAAAATTGCCGCCCTTTGCTCTGATTACTGCTTTGCTTTGCTTTGCTCTTGGCATTCTCACCTCTGGGAACTCCTTCAATACTGTTGGAAAACCACTTCAGGTGACTACTCTTGAAGCTCATCTAGGGAATGCCAAGAGCAAAAAAATCATCAGAGCAAAGAGTGACTCTTTTGAAGAAAATAAAATATAAACCATGTTTTCAATTGTTTAACCTTTTTTAAGTGCATAACTTCACGTGTTAAGTCAAGTTTATTTATATAGCCCTTAATCACACAAGAGTCTCAAAGGGCTTCACATGCCCACAGTTGACAAATATTAAAAACTAAGGGGTGTAAATTGCCTATTACCTTGCGTTTCGATCTGTATCACGATTCATAGGTCACGATTCGATTTTATACCGATTAATCCCGATACGAATCTATAAGTCAATTATTGCAATGTTCTTTTTTTTTTTTTTTTGCTCAAATTTAGAAAATACTAATCGGTTAACTTGGTCATGTACACTGTAAAAATTGTATGAAAATGTACTTCAGGCTTATAACTGTGAGCCACTGTATTTAACAGGTTGCAATCTGTTTCATGTTCAAATTTGCTTAATGCTTTAAGTGTGAACCCTAACTCTAATTAAAACATTTTGTTGAATATTTCCATGAAAAATGTATCTTTAAAAATCGATTAGGCTGCATATTGAATCGATACGAGAATTGTTCGCTGTAATATCGCGATGTATTGCCAAATACATTTTTCAACACCCCTATTAACGACATCCCCTGATCGAACCACAAGGGGGCAAGGGAAAACTAAAAAAATCTCATCAGGGGAAAAATGAGAAACCTTGAGAAGGGACCGCAAATGTGGTAATCCCCCTTCCAGGATGACCAGCCTCCAATGGATGCCGAATGGGCAACAATTTACATAGTTTGTGATACTTAACAATATTAACTAGAATAGTGCGAAAGTCCATTTAAGAAGTTGAAGCACTACAAGAAGACGTCGTCAGAGAAGTGGGTCCTCATCCAAAGTCACCCTGGTAGGTCGTGGCAGTTATCTCCCAGCAACTCCCAAGATAATGGTCCGCCCTAGATCTCATCCCGGTCAACCAGCGCGGAATGCGTAAAGCAGCATCCAAATCGGTCATTGGCACCTAACTCCCTCTCCAAGCCGTGGAGAAGGGAGTAAAAGAAAGCAGTGGCAGTCACCAGGCCCACATAATTCAGCCAAATGCAAGAGTATGAAAATGAGTCTTAAGAGAGTTGGGTCAAACATAACATCGAGATTTTTTACGGAGTCACTTTGGCTAATAATACATTTATTGAGGTTTAGAGAGGTGTTCGTAAACAGACGCCGCTGACGAGAGGGATCGACAATCAACCTCTCGGTTTTATCTAGGTTAAGGAGCAAAAAATTAAACGACATCCATTGTTTAATGTCGGCGAGGCATGCCTCCAGATTACAGCAATTGTGCGTATTTGTTATTTCTAGGGCAAAATATAATTGAGTATCATCAGCATAAAAATAGGGATGTTTGATATTTTTTAGACTGATACCGATACTCAAATCTTCAGTACTCATTGGTACCGATACCAAGTGCTGATACCATTAGTACTTTTGATACATAAAATTTCCACACCAAAAAAACCCCCTCTGACAAAAAAAAAAGAAGGAAAGCCTGAGGAAAGGAAGGAAGGATAGATGAAGCAGAGTGAGCCCGCCAAGGCCACCCACAGCCCCGAGGCAGATATTTTTGCCATTAAAATATGATTTTGAGGAGGATAGGCCATTGATCGATATTCAGAGTTTGATTATTTTTCCAGTTAACAAGAATTGTTTTTTTAGCGATAGTAAGGGCTACAAGTGTAGATTGAATATATTCACATGGTAAATTATTTGTTGTTAGGTCACCTAACAAACACAAGTTTGGAGATAAAGGTATCCTACAGTCCAAGATAGCGGAAAGTTTTTCCAAGACTTTAGTCCAGAAATACATAACCGGAGTGCATAACCATAAAGCATGAAAATAAGCGTCTGTAGTGTTTTGTAAACACTGGAGACAAATGTCGGAGTCGGAGAGTCCCATTTTCTTCATCATATATTGAGTAATGTATGTTCTATGGATAATTTTATATTGGATAAGTTGTAAATTTGTGTGTTTTGTCATTTTAAATACATTTTCACAAACTTAAATCCAAAAGTCAGATTCCGGAGCTATAGACAAGTCTGTCTCCCATTTCGAGATTTTATCAGTGTACGAAAGTAACTGTTTTTTTGTTGTTGTTGGAGAAAGCTTCGTAATATATTTAGCTGAAACAGGTGGTTGGAGCGTACCCCGAAGTGTTGGAACTTGTTTCTTTATCATACTTTTAACTCTTTGACTGCCAAAAACGTTAAATGACGTTTAGTAAAAACCTACGGAGGGCCGCCAAGGACGTTAAAAGACGTTCTCCAATTTTTTTATTTTTTTTGGAAACGGGTGGAGGAAAGCCTTGCCCAGCTGTGGTGAAAGTTTCAAGCAGATCTAGTTAGCCTAATGACTATTTTTGGCCCCTAGATGGCAGCAATGACTCTCTTTTGACAAGATTGGGTAGGCGTCAGTAGAAGACGTAAGGCGGAGCTAGAGGGGACAATGGCTGGGGAAGGGAAGAGAACATGGCGACCGGTTGCAAGCAGCTCACGCTCGAGCAGTTTTTTTCAAAGACGAAAAGCATCGACCAACGCTAAAGAGCACATTGACGACGACGATGATCATCATCGATGATGATGATGGTGACTCCGAGGTTGGAAGCATTGACGCGGCAGTAGAAGACGTGAGGCGGAGCTAGATGGCTGAAGAAGCGAACAATGGCGACCGGTTGCAAGCAGCTCACACTTGGGAATTTTTTTCAAAGACGAAAGGCATCGACCAACGCTAAAGAGCACATTGATGACGACGATTATCATCATCGATAGCGATGCTAACACCGGAAAACGCCGAGCACAACCGAGCACGCTCAGGCGGACGTTCAATCGGACGACGAAGAGTGCCCCGAGTCCAATGCATATTCATCGTAGTAGTGGGTACAGTCTGCTACTTGCTATTCCCTGGAAAAAAAGGCTGTCAAGAAAGTGTAACGTCTGCACGCGAAACGGACAATCGAAGTGAAACGTATCTGTTGTGCAAATCCTGATCCGTCTCCTTGCATGCAGGGCAGTGTTACAAAAAGAAAAACTGTATTTGAAACATCCACATAATTGTAAGTAGTACCACAGTTGCACACATTTGTAAATAGTTTGCGAAATTGTTTTGTCAAATTGTTACACTGTTGAATGGAAATAAACTTATTTTGCAATCTAAAAACACTTTTTCATTGTTGGTGGTGGTGTATTACAGAAGTAAAGCCCTATTTAGGTGTTTGTGGCATCATTCATGGACAAAAAGAAGTGTAGAATTCACTAGAGTGCATGAAATAACATAGTTTCACAAAAATATCTTTTTCTCCGCTTTTTGTTTCAAAACAGAGCATTTCGGTGAAACTAACCATTTTCTATTGTTGATTACTGAAGAACGGAATAAGGTAGAAACACAGTCCATAGTCCAAACACAACATTTACTGTGGACCTTGAAAGATCAGTCAAAATGCTTAAATCGGCTGGCACTGGCGACATCCCGTTTCTGAAAACGTCTGGCAGTCAAAGAGTTAACTTGCAGATAATGTAAAAAATGTCAGTTCTTTATTTTGTATTTTTGGAGCAAGGATGTATATGATATAAACATATTATCTGAGAAAAGATGGTGGAGATATGTAATTCCTTTTTGCTCCCACACACCTAAATAAAACGGTTGGTTGTTAAGTTGAAAGTCGGGGTTATGCCATATGGGAGAAAGCCTGCAGGGCTCCAGATGGGCTTTTGTAATTTCTAGTGCCTTCTACCAGGCAGTCAGGGTGGCGGAAATCATTGGGTTTTTAAAACAATTGTGTCGCTTAATCGATGTTGTAATAAAGAGTCTGAGAAGAAGAAGTCTGAGGTTATTACAATCCTACTGTTCTAGTTCCAGCCAACAGCTAGTATTTCTGTTGGGTTGTGCCCATAGAATGATATATTGTAGCTGGTTAACTATATAGTAGTGCATAAAATTTGGTGCCTCTAGACCTCCTTTGGATTTACTTTTCTGAAGAGTAGATAGACTAATGTTTGCTTTTTTTTCCTGGTAAAATTTTGTAACGGCCGAGTCAAACAACTGGATCCAGTTAGACATAGGTTTAAATGGAATCATTGGGAAAAAATAATTTATTTTGGGTAAAACTTTCATTTTAATGGTGGCTATTCGTCTTATTAGAGAAATGGGAAGATTATTCCAGCGCTCCAAGTCACTATAAATGCTATCCAAAAGTGGAGTAAAGTTTAAATTAATTAAATCAGTTAATTTAGGTGAGATTTTTATGCCTAAATATTTTAAATTGCCTATAGGAAATGAGTCGTGTGGGTCCTGGCTTGCAGGGTTCCATGAATTTTCTGTAATAGGTAGTAGTGTTGATTTTGTCCAGTTAATAGAATAATCTGATAAATGTGAGAATTTAGTTATTAGGTAAATACTTCCCCTAATGAAATAGCAGGTTTTTCTAAATAAAGTAAAATATCATCGGCATATAGATTAATTTTGTGTTCTGTTAACCCAGAGTGAATTCCTTTAATCCTTCTTTCCTGGTGTATAGCAATTGCAAGCGGTCAATAAATAAGTAAATATTGCAAATAATAAAGGGGACAGTGGGCATCCCTGCCTTGTGCCTCTTTGTAGAGTAAAACCGTGAGATATCATCCCATTAGTAGTAACTGTAGCTTTAGGAGAATCATATAATACTGACACCCAGTGAATAAATAACTTCCAAAAGCCAAATGTATTTAAAACAGCAAAGAGGGAAGGACCAGTTAACTTTGTCGAAGGCTTTTTCTGCAGCCAACGATATAATAACTGCCTTTTTATCATGCCGCTGTAACATGCTAATAAGGTTAAAGAGCCTCCTAATATTATTAGTAGAGTGACGGCCTTTAATAAAGCCTGTTTGGTCGCTATGAATGATTGTCGACATTACTGTTTCTAGACTAGATGTGAAAGCCTTAGCGATAATTTTAATATCAGTGTTAATTAGTGAAATTGGACGGTAACTTGATGGAAGTGTGGGGTCTTTTTCTGGCTTTAATAAAAGTTTAATTGATGCTGTATTCATGTGTGGACGTATGTAACCATTAGTTTTAATTTTTGTTACTACTCTTAAGAATAATGGAGCAAGCATTAACGAAAAGTGCTTAAAAAATATAGCCGGATAACCATCTGGGCCAGGTGCCCTTCCATTAGGCATGCTATTGTTGGAATTTATTTCTATATTAATATAAACTCAAGTTAATAATCTGACTCCAATTTGTGACCTTACCAAACTATCACCCATCCAACAATAGCATGCTCGTTCTGCAATAGAAAGGTATCAGGAAGCCGGCATTTTCACACACGAGTGGATTTATTCCTAACACTCAAATCTAATACAAACAGCTGGGGTCCCGGGTCCCTATCAATACAATTCTATACGTCTCTGTCTCAAGCAGCCGACGTAGTCTCATCCGAGTTGCCCCAGTGAATAGTTATACTACACAGTATTTAAATGACACAGAAACAAAGGCATCCTGACATTATTCTATTGGCTACGTGTTTTCTGCAGTTTAACTTTAGCTTGCTTTTCATTGGCCGATCTTCATCCGCAGCGTCACTGGGTGGCTTCTCCTGTTTTGTACTTTTCCGCCCCGGTGTAAAACAAATGTGATTTACAACATACTTTGAGCTTATCGCGGCTCTGCATCTCCCCTTGCAATTAGCATCCTTTGTTCTGAAACATTCCATTCCTGCAGCCCCCACTCTCACAAACTCTTATATTCCTTTACTATCTAGAACACTGTACAGATCGTTTATATTAAGTGGCGCATCTAACATATCTTTATATTCAGTAGTTAACTGAGGTATATTTAAGCTACTAAGGAATGCCTCAATATGCTCAGGGTTAGGCTTATTAGTTTTTGAGTATAGGTTGCGATAATAGTTAAAAAATGTGATTAATTTCTTTTGGTGATTGTGTGCATTCACCAGAGATTGTTCCCGATTGCGTTGAAGTTGTTTTGCAAGAAATTTACCTGATTTGTTATAATTGTTGTATTATAAACTCTGTCTTTTTAGATAACATATCGTCTGACGGTAGTTTTGTATTTTGTACGTCAGTCCATATTTGGTTATTTGGGTTTATTGTGTACTCATCCGTCAGTTGTTTAATTTTATCTTCCAAATCTTCTAATTTTTTATCCTCTTTCTTTTTATAAGATGAATATGATATAATTTTACCTCTAATTACCGCTTTCCCAGCTTCCCAGAGAAGTCTGGAGAGTCATTTATTTCCAAAAAGTCTGCCCACTCTCTTCTTATAATTTTGTCAAACTCTGCGTCATTTAGCATTGAGATGTTAAAACGCCATGTCGGGGGTGGTTTAAAGGTATAATTAACTTGTAGGGTAAGGAAGACTGGTGCATTGTCGCTAATAATAATAAGATGTATTTTTGTACCAATTTTATCAGCAATTGAATTATTTGTAAGAAAAAAATCTATTCTTGAAAAAAGGCTGGTGCACAGCGGAAAATAAGGTAAATTCCTTCTTGGTTGGGTTTTTAAGTCTCCAGCTGTCGACAAGACCAAAATCATCCATATATTCCCCTATTACTTTAGTATATTGTAATCGCCTTATACATGTTGTATTTTTAGAATGATCTATTAATGGATTTAAGACTGTTTTAAAGTCTCCTCCAATATAAATAATAGAGTTTGCTGCTAAATCAAACAGCTGAAAGAAAACTTCATGGAAAAAGGCTGCATCATCATTATTAGGGGCATATAAATTACCAAATGTGTATATTTTATTAAATATAGTCATCTGAATAATAATGTATCGGCTCTCTAGGTCTGTTACTGTATTATTTAGAGTAAAGAATAAATTCTTATGTGTGAGTATACAGACTCCTCTTTGCCTACTGTTAGAAGGGGCAGAGTACACTTGACTAAAATTCTTGTCAATAAGTAATTTTTCTTCAGATTTTTGTAGGTGGGTTTCTTGTAGGAGACAAATATCTGCTTTTAATTTTAAGAGATGGTCTAAAATGTTTTTTTCTTTTTGCCTGTGAGCGAGCGCCACAAACATTCCAGGAAACCAGAACTAATTTATGCATACAAACAATATAAACTCAGTCCTGTGTATACGTATATCTGTATAGGCTATTTTTTAATATTGGCATGTTATAGGATAAAATCAAAGTGGTTAGGTTAGGTGGTTTATGTAATTTGTGTGGAATAAGAGGTAACGTGTAAGCGAATATAACAGTAAAAAAACGGGGAGGGAGGTGTTAGTGAAGGAAATAAGTGGGAGATTAAGCATGTAACAATACACCAGTAACTGGTAACCTAAGCACGATTTTTTGTTTAAATATATTTTAGATATAGTTATGTATTAATATTATATTTGTAATATAGCCTATGCATAATGAGTATTCATATTTTAGGTTTTATAACCACATATACAGTATATGTATACATATAATAATCAAACAAAGTTTAGTTCCACCAAAGCCAATTAAAACAGCCAGGTAGTGGAGTTGGGGTTCCGGAAAAGTTGGCCATTGATGTATAGCTTATCAACGACTATCGTAGTCCGTTAACCCTCCTTCCTATTTTTTCTCATTATATGAAACAGTACCTTTCGCCGCTCATTAATCTCTCTTGGGAATTGGTTATTCATTCCGAAAGAGGTGCCTTTAAGCTCCCGTCCTTTACTTTTAACAAATTATTTCTATTTAAAATGCTCAAACTTAGCGATAATAGGACGGGGTTTGTTGCCCCTACGGGCTCCAAGCCGATGTACACGGTGAAAAGAGATATTATTTACCGTCTCCTGAGGAATTTTAATGATGTCGTCTTATTTTTTTTTTTATCTCGGCCTCTGGATTGTCAGAGGTATTTTCGGATATGCCTGAGAATATTAAATTCTCCCGCATGCTACGGGATTGGACATCCAAAAACGTTTCTTTTAGCGTTTTATTCTCCTTTCAATTGTTTCCAACTCAGCTGAAACAGCCGTGAGTGAAGAGCGTAACTCGGCATTATCTTATTGGAGGTCACTTACCTGTTGGCCGACGAATTCCAAACTCACCTTTAATTCCTTGACGTCCTCGCGGTTGAGGCAGAGGACATCTAGTTTTTTGTTAATGGAGTGCAGCATACTGACCGAAACGTCCGTAGTAGCTAGATCATCCGTGTCCGTCGCTGAGTCATTTTTTCTCTTCTTGGAAGGTTTTTCGTAGGATAATTCCTCCATCGCGCAGCTGTAAAAGTATCCGTCGCTGAAACGTTCAAGGTCCTCCATGCTGGGTGGTGTTCCAAATCTGTCGTATGAAAGAGAGAAGAGAAAAGCTAAGTTATATGGTGGTTAAATTCGGATTTGGTTTAGCATAATAGAGCTAGTTCAATCTTAGCAGCAGGGCGCCGCCATGTTGGGTATTCCCGGTCTCGCTGTAGGTCTCGCAACAGTCACAGCATCTCGCGATTGCGCCTCTCCGGGACTTTACATACTGTAGCCTCAGAGGTTGTATTACAATGGATTCTCTCTGGATTCCCTCTCTCATTCTCTCTGAGGTAAAAACGAAACCACGAGAGTGCTAAACCTGAAATACATGTTTGGAGGCGTGGTGTTCTAGTAGTATGTTATGATCGACGGTATCGAAGCCAGCGCTAAGATCGAGTAATAATAACATTGACGAGGTATTGGAGTCAGGCAGAAATTTTTCATTGGGGTGGCCATAACTTCATACCTGAAATGTCTAAATAAGTGGTTCTTAACCATGCAGCCATACCTTTCGCATGCCGACCTTGGGCAGCGAGCGTCGACGACTGGGCTGCATAAAATAATGTTATGAATTTAATGCATTGTAGCTGTTACAAATGTCAATGAGTTGGTCAGTTATAATAGAGCTTTCTGTCACTTGGCGGCAATAAGGCAAATGTCAGTTACTGACCTGTACACAATAAGTAGAAAAAGAAAACAAACTGCGAAATTCACGACTAAGTATAAAAAAATAAAAAATAAATAAAACTATATTGATGCCTTACCTCACCAAGAGATGGCTTTTTTTCCATCGTTTTTCCTGTGGTAAAATCTATTACCAGTAGTTATTTTTGTGTTGGTAAACAGGACTCAAGACTCTGAGATTAATTTGATGCAGGAATTCTTTGCCACCACTGGCCACCACATACCTCCGCCTTTGATTGGAGTCCATTGCTAGGATAAGGTCATTAGTCACTTTAGCAAAGGCTAAAGGGTGTCTCAGTACAGTGAACGGCCCTGAATCCTGACTGAAAAGGTTCATACCAATTGTTAGCAGCCATGTAATTATTCAGCTGTTGCGCGACAACTTTTTCAAGTAGTTTTGCAATAAACGGTGAACTTGATATAATTACAGAGAATTTCTCAGTCGAGGTTAGGTCGTTTAAGTAGAGGTTGAATAACAATGGTTTTAAAAGCAACTGGAACAGTGCCAGTAGAAAGTGATCATTTTGTAATATTTAAAACTCATCACAGTCGATATCCAAAACTGATTCTTCCAGCTCAATACAAGGGAGTGTACACATTGTACACTGTAATGCACCACTAAATTAAAAACAAAATTATGATTTCAATCATTTCATGAAAAGTTAGAGATGTAAGGAATTACAATTTGAAAACATACCGCAATGAGATAGGTGGCACGGCATAGTCAGAATCATATGGATCGGAAGCCAGTTCTTCGTCAAACTCTATTCTGGAAATAAAACAGGAAAGCAGCACATGTAAATATTTACTGATCTATAAGTATAGAATTATAGAGAGAAAAATTGGTGACTTACACAGTGTTATCCAGACTGCGTTTTGCTCAACAAAAATGGCATCCTGTAGTTCCACTGATGTCATGCTACAAAGAACAGAAAGCACAAACAAACAAATGTTATACTAAAATTATAAAAGAAGACAATTGTTTACCTTTCTTGTAGCAACTGTAGTGCTTCTTCTTCATTCAAAGGTTTTACTCCGGTAAATGGAAGTCACCTCTGTAGCGATTATTTGGGTTGCCGTGATAGCGAACGAGAAATTTAGACCGTTCTGAGGTGAGTTGTAATTTCCTCAGCAACCTCTGGGGGCACCACGTTGACTTTGCTTGTTTATAGGAACAAAATAAACGCTAAAAATCTTATTATCAAGTATTCATAATCTGAAGTTGCTACTTTAGTTAATCATGGAGTTTTTTGCTTTAATAAGAGAATTACTAATCCACTCAGTAAACACAAATGATACGGCAGAAATGGAATTTGTAGACAACAAATTTATTTAGTAAACATATCAGTAACAGCCTAACCTATTAATGAAACGGAATAAAAAATGTGAATCAAAGATAAAAAGAAAACATACAACCTAACGAACTAAGATAAAAAAGGAATTAAAAAGATAGATGGGGAATAGTGATGGAAGCGCTTTGACCTGTCAATCCTTTTATATTTAAATTAAAGTGTTGCGCCAGTAGCCAATAACAGTAGTCCAGCCTCTTCCGTACGCTTGAAGTAGACTTGGTTGACTGAAACCAAGCTGTTGGGATAGCATTTGATAGCATTTGATAAAAAATTTTTTTTTATCAAAATTGACAAGCCAGATGCTTCATTTATCATTCTGAACACATTTCAAACATTACCACGATCATAAAGTTATTGAATCCGCTAAGCTTACTAATTAGCTAAACTAAGATGGCTGCAGAAGTTACACACATCATTCATTTGAGATTGGTTGGACAGGTTGTGTACAAAGACAAACAACAGAAGTCACTTGATGTCAGTCAAGTACATAGAGTCCGTTTATGTCCCGAATTATGTAGACTTCAGATTAATTAGGAGCGGCAGGATTCTTGAGGATAATACCGATAGTGACCGCTGGAAGGCACTGTTGTACCATATAACTTCCCAGGGGCGTTGTTTCCAAAAACACATGGCTGATTCCTGTGGATAGGCCAGACCATAAAAAGATGGTCTGGGGACTGATAAGCAGTCTTATTGCTAGTTTGCTTGCTAAACAGGCTTTTAGGTCTCGTTGGCGCTGAGGTATGTGTTTCCTGTGGGTTGTAAAAACGAAATCCAGTCCCTGCTGGAGGGAAATCCAAAGAGTTTTTACTTTTTGAACTGTCTCTGGTTGGTTTGAGAAAACACAGGGTTGAAGCTTGTACACATTCCCCAGGGGGAAGTGTTTAAAAAGGTAAAAAAATAAAAATAATAATAAAAATTGAGGGTGACGGGCAATATTCGTTACACCTCTTTAAATAAAAGATTATCACGTAATAAGTAAGACATAATTTGCCTTCACATGTCCTAAATATAGAACTAAAAAGTCAAAGAGAATTTCAAAATGAATCATGTATGCAAACGTAACAGTGTCAAAGTACATTTTTGTATGCTATTTGATTAGCACCTTATTTTTACACAGTTTACCTTGTAATAACTGTTAGACGTTTTCAACAAATTGTATTCGATTATGCAATGTTGTAAACTATGCATGACTGTTTTTACATTGGAGCAAGTTATGCTTTGCTGTGCCACGTTGCATGGAAAACATCGAGAAAGATTTGGGCAGTGGCTTTTGTTTCACCAGGTGAAAAATTACTAAATCACAACAGAAGCTTGCACATTCAAATAAGCCCTAATACACGAAAGGCTTATTCAAAATACATAATGCAGCTCTGCTACGTTTATTCCCCCACAAAATAATTCTACAAAGATTAGCAATGCACTAAATCGATGGTCGCTCACGGAGCTACCATAACAAACAACTGGCTATAAATTGTTAGCAATACTGCCTTTAGCATACTGCATGTCTAGCTTTTTTACTTATTATTTTCTGGTAGATTTTTAAATAGTGCTTACCTTTCAAGCCAATTGTGGGTCATTTTTCATACCTAGAGCAGTTTTAAGCGTTCTCCATTGCAGGTCTTGTTTATTGCTGACGTCTATCAGTCTCCTCTTTGTCTTTTTGTCGCACTTGAATACACTTTTCGTTTTTCTTTTTTCTTGGATTCTGAGTTTGAGTTTGGTCTGTGCTCGAAGCTGGTTTCTTCTTGTTTGTGGTAGTAGTTTCCATCCCAACTGTAAAAAGTTAAAGGTGCTTATGCACGCAGTGTCGTACGCTAGCTAACACCAAAGGCTAACGCTATGTTGTTTTAACACACATATATGGTCTCCCAGGCGGGGAAGCAAACTCACGCCAACCTGCACCGAAGGCAAGTAACGGTAACCACTCCGCCACCCGGAGCCCCTAGGCTAACGCTATGTTCGGGACTACGCGGGGACACACATGACGTCACCCTCCGCCACTCCACCCCTCCCCAAAGAAACTGTATTGTGCAGGTCCCCACACTCTACTATAGGGGAAGGTAAAAGCTGATAGGTGCAGTCAGATTAAAAACAGTCAGGGTCTTCGTACTCATCTGGGCATTGATTGAGCATGCATGATGTAGAAAACGCTTTAATATTACTTTTTTAACGGCACCTTTAAAGTTGTGTTCCTAAATTACCTAAATGTCTAACGGCCAAATTAGACATTTTGAGTTATTTATTTATGGATTTTTGATGGGTAAAAGTGTTTTACAAAATAAATGAAGACAGCTCACAACTGCATACATGGTACAAACATGGCAAAATAAAATTTTGACTTGAACTGCTGTTTGTTCTGTGTTTCAGAAAATGTTTGACATCCCGGTGAAGAGTTGGCTGTGAAGAAGAGGGAGAAATAAATGCATAATGATGACCTAAACTGATACATCTGGAAAAACAGTTCATGACTTTAAATCTCTATGTATGACCTATGTGCAATTATACCATGATGCTGTATAAAATAAATAAATTTAATAAAGGTTGGAAATATTCTATATATATATTGGAATATATATATGGGGGGCGGGGGGTTCACTAAATTGTATTACACATAGGACTCAAAACTGAATTTTATTGTGTTGTATTATTTATACAAATTTCATTTTAATAGGTTTCTTAATTTAACTATAGTCTGAGCTTTGTCTGTTTTAAACGGTGAACAAAAGACCAGCTAGATGTGTGGCAGACCAACATGTAATTTTAAATGTATTGTTTTGGTTTGGCCCATATTTTGAGGCAGAAATCACTTAAAACAATATGTTGGCCAAAGAGTCTTACAGTTCTGTGCAACAATACAGCTCGCAAGCATAAGCTCACATCTCTCCCAAAAGTTAAAGTACCACTGATTGTCACAACCACCTAAGTGGGACGAAATTCATTCTCCGCATTTGACCCATCCCCTAAGGTAGTGGTGAGCAGCAGCAGGGGCCGCGCTCAAGAATCATTTGGTCATCTAACCCCCCAATTCCAACCCATATAGTTTTAGTTAAGGAGTGATATTGTTTTGTTTGTAGTTTAGACATCCTCCCTTTTGGAGCGCCTTTAGTTTAACATTTAATAGCCTTTGTTTTTTCCCTCAAAACGAGGAGTTTTTTTGTTTAATGAATATCTGCCTTGGCCTCAAACCCCTATCTCTGAGTCCTAAATCGGCCATGTCGTGTCAGTACATGTTCTTTTCAATAACACAAAATAGTGGTTTACCAAAAATGAGCTGATTATTGAGCAGTTTAGTTTATTAGCATAGTTATACTACATGCTTGTTGTTAATAATTAATAATAAATAAATATATATTATAATTATATATATATATGTGTGTGTGTGTGTACATATATATATATGTGTGTGTGTGTACATATATATATGTATATATATCAGGGATACATCGAAATGAAATTTTTGGGCTGAAACCGAAAATGAAAAATGCTTGGCCGAAACGGCGAAAAAAAAAAATTATGCCAATTTTTTTACTATCATTTATTATAATTAATTAAAATTATAATATTATTATAAAATATTTAGGCCTATTTAGCACGGCCATTTTAACAAAGCACAATATAAATTGCGTCCACACCACAGACATCAGAGACATGTTGGCAAATGGTACATTAAACACCAAACGCGTGGTGAGCAACTGAATATTTTCTGGCGGTGAAAGTGCACTTTATAGTCAATGTACAGTACTTCGCACCGGCGGGCACTGATGCTTGCGGTGCGGATGATGCAATTGTAGAATATTTGGAGCAGGACACGGTGCGGCGCACTTAAAATCAGCACATTAACATATTCACCACCATTTAAAAATAAAAAAATTCGCACCAGCTAATCCGCTTTGGTCAGAAATTGGAATTTAGACAAAACATACCTATATTCTAACGCTGATAACTAAAGAACGGAAAAAGATAGAAATACTTTTTTTTTTACTGCTGAAAGAAGAGGCTCTAAAGCCTCGTTTCCACCGCCGGCATCTACTCTACTCTACTCTGCAAAAGCTCAGTCTCCACCAACAGATCTACCCAGCACTACTATACTCTACTCACTTTTTCTGGTACCTGCTCCTTTGTGGTTCTAAAAAAAGTAGACCAGTTCCAAAACGTGACGTAATTATTTTGGAGGCCAATGATTGGTTCGAGACATGTCGTCATCAATGTGCAGCTGCGCAAACCGCCACCCTGGGAAAACAGCTGCCATTAACAATGAAGAGAGGACAACAATGGCTTCCAAACAGATTAATGCTTGGACTTTTGAGGAGGTGCAAACCTTTTTAACATTATTGAATGCAGTCTTCTGGTTGCTGCAATATTCATTTGACGTCTTCAGGCTGAAATAAACAGGCACAAACCATTGTTTGCACTCTCCATTGTTTTTACCTGTTTGTGCAGTGAACGCTATCTGTGGTCGCTTTAGCATGACATCACTGGAAAGGTGAGGAGGGTCTCCCGGGTGGTGGCCGTGGCAGTGGAGATGCACTGCTTTTTGGGGTAGAGTAGAATAGGGTAGATATCGTCGGTGAAAACGAGGCTTAATCTTTGTTTTGGTAGGTTCCATGTTTATATAGTGTTAACATTGTTAACATTTTTAATTCTTTATTTTATATTTTAACCATTTTGAATTTATAGATGTGTAGATGCACATCTGCACAGGTGTAATAATGTCAAACTCAATATAACTCGACCTTAACCTATCTGTTATCTTGTTTTGTCTAAATTCTCTGTTTTGTCCTGTTTGTGAAAATTCAAGTTCAATCTAGCATACTGAGATTCTGTTTTGTCTAAATGTGAAAGATCAACCTAGCATACTGTGAGAATGTAATCTGTTTTGTCTAAATGTGAAAGATCAACCTAGCATACTGTGAGAATGTAATCTGATTTTCGTATTTGATGGGAGGAGAGAGGCGTTTTTCTGTACAAACTCTGATTGTAATAAAAGGGCTGTGTCTCCTGGGGGGAGGGACACACATTCTTGGATGACACTGCTTGGGTGATATGCAATTGTGTGACCAGAGATCTCTGTAATAAATCAACCTTGCAAGGACCCTTTTCACAAGAATCTCATCTTTGATTTATTTGAGCACGCAAAAGATTACAAAATTTATTATAATCCTTCAATAGCAAAAGAACATATTCTGTGCGCCTTGCAAGATCAGTCAAAATCCAGTCAAACGGCTGGCATTAAAGGGGTTGCTCCAATGAAAATGGCTGGTATTAAATGAGTTAGTTAATGCTCAAGTATAATGTATACATTAGAAGCAGTGCCGTGCAAAATGCATTTAGCAGGCTTCTGGTTGATTTAATACATTTCTATTTTATATGATGAGGTTTTTAATCATTTATGTAGCAGTCATTATAGTTCAAAGTAGCCACATTTTATCATTTTATGGGTCTGACAATACTTTACGTATTCTAAAGTAAACTTAAACGAATTACACTTGTACTGATCTCATGAGCAGGTGCATACAGTAACATAAGCAGTAACTGTATACAACATGGGCTTTAAACAAGATCACGTTACTTTCCGTTCTAATCACTGTTTTACGGTATTAACTAAACAGTAATATGAAGTTATGCTGCCCGATGGTCACAAAAAAAGGGGGTGGGGGGCTTAATAAGCGTACTTAATGCGCGTTTGACAACTTGGTCCGAGTGCATTCGCTTTTATTTGCAAAGCTGTACCACCACTTCCTGATTATCAATGCAATGCTCTTATTTTAAAGTGTACCCCACCACTTCCTGTGTGACACTTCCTTTCAGACAGTGCACATTTTTAAACAGTGCATTTTATTTTCATTTATCTATTTATTTTTTATCCACACACACATATTCACACGAATAAACGTGGTCTCCGGGTGGGAAGCGAACCCGCATCGCCAGCACCGAGGGTAAGCGATGCCGTGACACTCCCAACTCGCCACCCAGAGCAGTGCAAATGGAATGCGGAAGTGCACGGTAGATCCCCTGCGTTAAGAGCACTGATCTGTACATATTCCTGGATAGCTGATAGCCCATACTCGCCCGTGCAAGCCGTTGAAGCCATAGGGTGGTCATTCTTTTTTAAAATTTTTATATTAAGTGGACGGTATGTGCTGCTTTGAAGACAAACTTCTTCTCCCCAATATTAGCTTTGGCAGAGGCATCTTTTATTGAATTACATGTATCATTCTTTAATTTAAAAAAGATACATTCTCCTTCTGTACACCAAACATAATTCAGCTTATAATTTATATGTGTATTTAAGACAAGTTTTAAAATGTCTGAAGTCCTCTTGTTTATGTTAACAAATTTAAAACATCATAAATCATGCTGTTTCTACTAAGTACTCAAATGTTCTCCAATTTCGATAGTCTAATGTATAGGATCGTATGCCGTGAACGTGTTTCTTGGGAGTGGTAAAATGGCGGCTTCGAGGCTTCAAAAATCTCGGCCTAGCAGGTATCCAGTTGTTTACAGATCAGTTGGTGAGAGGAGAGGCGGGTACTAGCTTTACCGCAGTGACTGTACGTACAAGGAATGGCATTACTTGGATCTTTTGTCTTAGCCTGGAACTCCAGACTCACTCGCGGCTTTGCCGGAGAGTGAGTCTGGTCAACCGCCCTATCAGTCGCATTTCTGAGGCGGGGCATATCTGAGCTAACAGACAGTAGACTGAACCAATGAGCGAAGAGCGGACGTGACGTCAGAAAAGCGACTTTTGAAGACTTTTTTTTTTTTTGCGGAGACAGAGTAAAAATCCAACATGGTTACTAGCCAAAGAGAGACTAGAGTGAATGACGTCGTTGCTGCGGGAAAAACTGCGCGCAAATCGTGCAGGGGGCGCAAATCGTGTATTGACGCAAATCCGTGCCCTGGGTATTGAAACAGGGCGGAAGAAGCAGTTGATGATGAAGATGATGTCAAAGATGGTGTGTTTTCCTGGAATCAGTCCCCAAATCTGCTTTAAGGTACACGTTTTAGTGTGTTAGTTTGTAAACGTTTACCTTAAATGTCTTGACTTCCAATGGTGCTCGTGTTTTAGGCCATCAGCCAAGAAGCAATATGTGGCTTGAGCCGTTAGAAATAGGATTTCGTTCCACATTTGTGTGCGTGTGTGTGTGTGTGTGTGTGTGTGTGTGGGGGGGGGGGGGGGGGGGGGTGTCTGTTTTTTGTTTCTCTTGTTAAGACCCTTAAATATGCTGTGCTAAAAGTAATCCGTTTGAATCATTGCAGTTTTATTTTTATTTTTATATCGGACATCTAAACATAGCATGATAGGGTAAAAATGGCAAGAGTTTGGTGTCTGAATGCATGTTTAGACCCCTATATCGCCTATCAGGTGGTCACTCATCTTTGAAATGATAAAAAGTACAAAATTATGTAATGTGAGCTTTGTCCCATAATGGTAGCACTAAATAAAAAATGTACTTTGTTCATAACTTTTCATGCAACGTACAATGGAATTTCAGGTTAGGGTTAAAGATTGAGATAATAAACACATTCAACACAAGTTGATATTTTATAGTACAATATGAATAGACTTTATTTACAGATATAAAATTCAGATTACAGACAGATGCTGTCAAACCATAATCTTGAGGGTACATAGATTTGAACTGTAATCTGAAATGATCAAGTGAGTTTTTCTGATTTACAGTATATGTAGGTATCATCATCATCAGACTCAACTAGTGTTGTCACTATCAAATATTTTTAGAATTGATTAATCAATTTATTAAATTGACTAATGGGATTCATTTTAATGTTGCATTAAAGTGTGTTACAAAAGCATTTTTTCGTGATTACTGTTTTTTAACCAGTGATTGGTGTTAATTTCGTACTTCGCATTTGTATAAGTGATTTAAAAAGAAAAAAAAGAAAAGGGGGTGATGTACTATGATACAGTTTCGTTTTGTGGAACGAAAGTGAATGATAAGTGGCCGTGGTTGATGGCCTATTTCAGAAACGAGTCTTCTCTGCTCCTGCGGTGTGTCTGCGGGTGTTGTGCCCATGTAGTTACCCCCAAACAAACCCCCTAGCCACAACTTAATGATAAGACGATATTGGTAATGTTTTTTAAATGAGTTCCTTGTTCTGCTTTTTTCAAAGATAAAGCTATCTATTAGCTCTTGTAAGGGCAAACAGTTGTCCCATGGCGAATTTATTTGGATCGCCATTTTAATCTTCTTTATCATAATTGTAATAATAATAATGCAATCAGATTCATATAGCGCTTTTCTAGACACTCAAAGACGTTGTACAATGGAATGGATACATTATTCATGCACTCACACATTCACACCGTGGTAGCGGTAAGCTACTTAAGTAGCCACAGCTGTCCTGGGGCAGGCTGACGAAAGCGTGGCTGCCACTGTGCGCCTACGGCTCCTCCGACCACCACCAAACATTCGCACACTTTCCATACACCAGTGTGGTTAGCACTGGAGGCAATGTGTGTGAAGCGCCTTGCCCAAGGACACGACGACTCTTGGGGAAGAGTGGGGATCGAACAGCCAACCTTCTGGTGACTGAACGACCATCTCTACACCCTGAGCCACAGCCACAAATTTGTCATTGTTGTTGTTATAATTGTTATTATGATGATTATTATTATTAATATTATTATTATTATTATTATTAGTAGTAGTAGTAGTAGTAAGGCTGGGTATCGATTCAGATGTCCAAAATCGATTCAGAAGGGCCCGATTTGATACATGATTCACATTAGTTTTCAATTCAGTTAAGGATTTTATGCAGTACCAATTTAACTTTTATTTGGAAGATATTTTCAGAAGTACCAATGTTGCAAATAGTAGAAACTTTTTTCACTTACTTGGAGCATTAGTAAAAACATGAATATTTACATTTATAATTGAATCCAATGCAGTTACATTAATCATGTTTATTTTTATTCAACATGACCTGATCAAAACAACAAATAATATTTTAAACCAATTATAACTATACGCTATGTAAATAAAGTGGCAAAAACACTCTGGAAAATCACAACATTCACATTCCTGTTTTTATGCTAAGCTTCCAGTAGTTAATAAAAAAAAAGAAAATTGACATAAGAAACACAGTCATAGTGCATAATTATGCATCCAAAATTTGTGTTTTTATGGCCAATATTTTACCTTACTTCTTTGTGTTCAGTCTTTTTCTTTTTCTTTCATTGAATGTACAGTTAAATGACTGCCACATGCATGCAGTGTATAATAATAATAATAATAAGTAAGTATAATAATAATGTGGCGGTAATCTACCAAAAGCACCTGCCAATCGCGATAAGAAAGAAGAAGAAGTCATGCATTACCGCCAGTGGCCTTCTTCATAGCCATAGGTATCAATGCTAAAGAAGGGGGCGCTAATGAATCAAAAGTATTTGACAACCATCAAATTGAAGTAGAAGAAGTAGTTTGTAGTCTTGTAAGTTATAGTGTAGTAGTCTTTCTTTACTATTTAGAGCAGCAAGATGCACAGTAAACAATCAGGATTCTACTTTTGGCTCCAATGTGGCACAGAATTTTAGCTAAGGTAAGCCATTTAAAACTACTGCAAAAAGAAAAGCTTTTTCATAGTGCATCTGTGTACTGTGTGTGTTTGCATGTGTGTTTTTCGAGGGAGACCCGCGATGCAATCTGCTTGCATGAAAACGCAAGTTATAATGCAATCAGCAGCTCAGAGCAGCTCATGCTTGAGCTGTTTCCTTTCTTTGTAAGCATCAGGCTCCTTTTTGGGGTACTCCGAATAAATGAAGGGCACATTTGAACAACGCTCACACGAGGTTTTGAACAAGTATGTGCTCGAAAGATGTATTAAAAGTATCGATACATGGTTTTATGAATCAATATTGGGCTATGAAAAGCAATATCTATTCTATATTGATATTTTAAACCCAGCCCTAATTATTAGGGCCCAAGCAGCGACCGCTGCAAAGTCCCCATAGTTTCTGTAAGAATTAATTAATCGATTTTTTTGTTGTTCTTCTCTGCAAAGGATCACATTTTTGAGACACTAAGCATGAACGAAAACTCACCAAACTTTACACACACATCGGGCCTGGCAAAATTTTTTATTTTATTTTAAACTTTATTTTAAGTCGCCATACATGAATACTAAAAAATGTGTCTGTAGCGCCTCCTACGTAGGTTTAACAGAACCTGCTGCATGGATGCTCCAAACTAAGTTTTGTTGTTCCCTTGTGACAATGACAATAAATATTCTGAATCTGAATCCCTGTCCTGCTATGTTTGTACGACAGCAACGGAAATTGGGTGGCACCTGTAGCACCCCGAGACGGACAAAAAGGCTTTGGTAGCAGTACCCTAAAATGAACAGGAAGTGAGCTATGAGTATTTGAAGGTCCAATTTTGGCCCATTTTTGCCCATTCACAGTAGTCATACTGTCCCCTTGTCCTACACAGTTAATCCGATTGACTTCAAACTTGGGCTGTACCAGCTCAACACCTGGGACAACAACAGGGGAAACAAATCTAACATTTTCGACATACTAAAGTATATGTCAGCTGGAGCATCAAATTTTGCATTACAAAATTCTTACTTGATAAGCATTCCCGGTTGTAGAAATTACCTAGAGGTACGAAAATTCGGAGGCATATTTAACAGCCCACAAGGTACGAAAAACTCTTTTTGAGCCATATGCTAAACCTAAAAGGAAGTCCGCCATTTTGATGTACTTTGTTGTCCTTTTTTTGGCCGTTTTAAAGGGGTCTTATTTTAACGAACTCCCCCTACAGAATTTAATGTAATTCGTCTTTAAATTTGGTGTCTTTCATCTTAAGATTTTGAAGATGAAAATTATTGAGAGCTTTTTATTTCGTCACACACTGTTGCCGTGGCATGCACTGTTCGTAAAGGAAAAACAAAATCATTCTAAACAAAGCATTTGCGGTTGTATGAATCACCTCAAGCTGCTGGGGTGTCAATTAATAGTGTTAATTTTATCCACCATTTTTAAACTTAGTTTCAGTTTTAGTCCAGTTTCAATCACGCTTGTTAGTTTTTAACATAGTTTGTCAACCTCATACCGTTTTTATTTAGTCAACTTTTAGTCGACTATAATTCGAGCATTTTGGTCTAAGAAAACATAATTGTATAGACCCCTAGAGTTTGTAAAGAATGTGATGTAATTTAAAGGGTGGGGCTTAGTTGGAGGCAAAAACATCTCAGTGCCGCGTGGTTGAAACGCCGGTTAGCATATTTTCATGGAATGTTAACATCGGAATGGACGCAGAAAACGGCCACTTGAGTGAATATGTGAGTAAACTGACTCCTCACGACCGTAAATGTTACTTTAAGAAGTTAACTCTAGGACGATATTTACTGACCCCTACGGCCTCACTCACTGGACAGACGATTTAACAGGACTACCCAGTACCCACCGTACAATGGCCGGACATTTACATCTATCTTATAGAAAAAACGAGCGTTTATACTCAAGATAAACTAAAGGCCTATAAATCATTAGACACCTACAACTATGTCTTGAATGGACATGTTGAAAAATTTGAATATAACAACTTGAGCGAGGACTTTTAGGTCATGCGATCGCAAGTGCCAAGTCAACGACAGGAACAGAAGACAAATATTTAAAACAATTATTGTCATTTTACACTTCATCTTTTCCACTGAGAGTTTGCCTTGTTTTTTCCAATTCACACACACACACACGCACGCACGCACAGGTACTGGTGGCTAAATGTAGGTAACTGCAGCTCCGAAAGGAGCGCATCGTACCATACTTGGCGCTTGCATGCTAAAAACAAATGGTAGCATGTATGCTAAAATACGGTAACAAGCATTCTACTATTTGTTTTAAAATGGCAACTGGAGTAAAATAGTGAATTCAGTTCAGAATCCATTCACACACCGCGGCGCGGTGCGGCCTCCCAGTTTATTTTGGTGGATCGCTCCAATGCTTCTCCAGCGATTGGATCATGCCAGAATGATGGCAAGCCCCGACGTTTTCTTGCTTCCTCACCTTCCGAACCATGGATTCATTGATGTGGAATTATCTCGCGGCTGCTCCATTCCCATGTACAACCGCGTAACTGATAGATTGTGCCTGGAAAGCATGTCTCGACTTTAAGCTGATGCCATTTACGGAGTTCCACCGGAGTTCAAGTCGTCTCCGCGGATAGTGCCCGGTCGCTACGCATCGCCAAATGGGTGGGGTCCAAACGAGATAAACAAAATGAACTACAGGAGACAGGTCACACTGCAGTCTGGCGTTTCATTTGATCTATTTTTGTTCACTTTCTCCTTCCATCCCCACATTCGAATACATACAGCGACAACTCTCTTCGCCGCCGCCGCAAAAAAGGGCTGGCAACAGCAATACATGGCTTGCTTTCTTTACTTCTTTTTCAGTATCGTGGACCTAGGCTACTTTGTAATTCACTCTCCATGTTTAAGGGAAGGGAATGGACTTTAAATTGCACTTAGACTTTTTCATTAAAAAAAAAGAAAAAAGATAATACACCTTTGACAATAATTAAAAACATTCAACTCAAAATGTCAAATATTGCTGTTTAGATTTTAGGAACACAACTTTAAGCCATTAATACCTTGTTGTTGTATACATAGACCAACTATTAAAAAAATAATGTATCTGCCTCTTATTTATCTTAAAGTTGTTTTCCTAAATCTTAAACAACCATATTAGACATTTTGAGTAGATTTTTTTATTTAAAGGGCAAAAGTGTTTAAGAAAATACATCGATTTATTTTATTTTGTTTTCTGATCTATGACTCAAATCTGTGGTCTGATCCGAACCATGACTTTTGTGATTCTTTGCTGTCACCGAATCACCATCAGTACTTAATCTCTCCTGTCCTGTTTGTGGGAACGCTAATCCCCTAAATGGTGGTAAAGTAGTCAGAAACAGTGGCAAAGAACTGGTGTCTGGACACTACTTGCGAAGAAGAACAGTCGGCAAGTTTTCACTGTCACATACTGAATGTTCTGATACATCGTTGAGAAAATTTCTGACAATATATCGAATATTGTAGATATTATGTATCGTGATATTATTGTTATCGTGGGCCACATATCGTCACAGTCTTGAATCGTGAGCTACCCGTATCGTCCCACTCCTGTAAGAAACATTAACCCAATTCTCATGTTAAGTTTGAGAGTTATGCCATCTGAGACTAACTGGAGTGTCCCTGTCCTCTGTCACTTCAGCCTAGGGTCATGTTGTAACCATGCAGCGGCAGTGCTATTTAAAGTGGAGCTGTATGTAAGAATGGGGAGGACTGAAAAACCAGCAGTCACTTCAGAAGAATGCCTTTGGGAACAAACTAAGAAAGAGGTTAAACCAGCAAGAGTCAAAGAAAATCAACTTCTGAAGACCCAGGGCAAGCCAGCTGCTGACAGCAGTCCCAGCCAAAGTTAAGTTGCCCCTGATGCTGCCATCCTTACCAGCATGGAAAACAGTGACACTGACACAGCATCAGAGGACAGTCTAAAGCAGAGGTGGGCAATCTCGGTCCTCGAGGGCCGGAGTCCTGCAGGTTTTGGAGGTTTATCACTCCCAACACAAGCTGATTCCAATCAGCAGGATCGTTATCAGGCTTATGCAGAGCTTGCTGATGAGCTGATCATAGGGTTAGGGTTAGGGTTACCAGCTGTGTTGGAGAACGGAAACATCCAAAACTTGTAGGACTGCAGCCCTCCAGGACCGGAGTTTGACACCTATGATCTAGAGGATCCTTCAGATTTGCCAGAGCCTCTAAGTGCCATGTATTACACCACACTTGGACAGCAGGTACCAATGGACATTAGAGAGAAATGTGAATAGGTGTATCTTGGCATGAAAAAAAACCCCTCCACCCTGACCAATGTAAGAGACTTGAAGCCACCACAAGAGAGCAGGCAATATCCAAAGACTGGCACACTCACAGGGTAGGCAAGATTACAAGTACTGTACATTTTCACTGCGTATGCAAGGATGACAATTTAAATAGAACCCCACTGATGAAAATCATGCGCTACAGAAATGACAACGTTCAGGTTCCAGCAGTTTTATGGGGGAGAGAGGAGGAAATTGCAAGGGAGCAGGGCTTTAAGTACTCTGGCACAATGCCGGATTTCCGGCGTAAGAGCCACTAGCCAATCAGAGGCAGAGCAGAGCTGGTCTTGTATTAAAACAGTACAATGAGAAATCCAGCCAACAGTTTACATTGTGGAGGTTATTTGACACGTCTGGCAAAACACAGAAAGAAGGCCAACTTCAAAATAAACCTTCCCATACCAAGTAATATGTGGAGTGCAATGCCAAGGAACGCTTTTATTTTGAGTTGTTCCCGGGAGCGCTTTGCCTGTTGCGGCGCAACGGATGACTTAAATACATCCGATGCATTATTCTTATTATTACTATGTTTTCACTTGGAATATTTTGGATTTTACTTTGTTTATGTAATTGATTTATATATTTTATTCTGTTGTTTTAATTACTGTATGTTTAAAATAAACTTCAAACTCAAACTCTACAAGCAGTGGTGTTTACTCCTAGCTTCACTTCCGTTGCCTCCAGCGTCAGTTGTTTTGCCTCCAGTGAACCCCTTGACATCAGGCCTTGAAAGGGTCTATTCGTTTGGTTTTAGTCAACAAAAACTGTCAACTTTTTAGTGTAGTTTTAGTCAGGACAATCATTTTACCCCTGTATATTTTTTGTCAGCAGATAATGTTGAACAATCTAAAACGATTTCACATCAAATTTTCTTTTGTCTTTGGGTTAGGGTTACCTAACCTTAACCCTTGACACACACTTACTGTATATCAACAAGTGGCTACTACTACTACTCCATGCTACAAGCTAGTAAGTTAGCCAGCATTAGTCATACTGTATGTTCTACCACTGCCAATTACTACAGCATAATAATAATAAAAAACTAGAGCTGCGGGCAACTATAAAAGGCCCTCGCAGCATGGGCCACATTGGGGTATTTGCACTTTGGGGTACTGGCACATTCGAAGCCAAATTTCTTAGAAAATTGCATCATAAAAGTTTACATATGGATGTTTTTTTTTGGTTGCCAGGTGTGATGAGTGTGCAAAGCTCAATGGGTTTTTGTCAATGTTAAGAACCTCAAAAATCAGCGTCCTTTTTTATTTTTTTGGGGCAATAAGTTGCCCCGATAGGCTTTTTTTTTTAAGTACATATTTACACATCCTTGTTAGTTTTACTCATAGCACAATAATGCCTTTGTTATCCATAGAGGGCATCAAAAATAAACAAATAGATAAAAACTACATATGTATGGATAGGTCTGATGCCACTGAACATTTTGAGTGGTGGAAAGTAAAAAAATAATCATAAATGACTTAGTTATCACACTTACAAAGAGTATCCAATTTTTTTACTAAATACCTTATATGTCGTAATTGTTTTTGTCGACCCAAGGGCTAGGTGGCACTATATTTATAACTGAATATTGTCATAGAGATACTTTCAGGTCGTGACTATAAACATGCATGTGAAGTTTGGGATTTTTTGGAACATGTACCAAGGAGTTACTAAGCATTTCGTCTTTCATGGCGAAGGAAATATGAAACATAAAAAATGATGTCCCGCCCCCGTCAAATAGTATTTTTAAAAGTAAAAATTTTCCCCCTGTTGATGGGCCAGGTCTAGACATGGTCTAGGCCAAGTTTGAGGTCAATCGGATCGAACGTGTAGGAGAAATGGGCAAAAAAATGCCCCCCCTGTAAATGAGCAAAAATCGGAATTCAAACATTCTTAGCTCACTTTCTGTTCATTTTAGCATATGGCTCCAAGAGACTTTTTTTTTATAGGTCTTGGGCTCCCATAAACCAATTTTTTTTCCCCGTAGATCTTGCGTAAACATACAATCGGGGCTCTTTCGTTAAATATTTGTAGGGGGCACTAGTTAAACATTGTTGTATAAATCGTACAATACTTGATAAAATATTGCTCATTTTGCCAGGCCAGATGTGTGTACCAAGTTTCATGAGTTTCTGTGCATGTTTAGGCCCTCAAAATCGTCGTTGTATTCTTGGCGAACAGTGCCTTGCCACGTCCAGAGCAATTTGCAAAAACTCACAAATTTCGTGTTGTGACATCGTTGAAGGCCTGAACACTCTTCTGAGCAAATATGAGGTAGATCGAGTTAACGTGGTTGGAGAAAAACGTTGAAGAACCCCACCATAAAAAATTGCCATTAGGTGAAATATACATCCTTAAAAATGTTCAACGCTGTTGGGTCATCTTTTTAGCCAGTTTGGTTAAATATTGGGTTAAAATTTGACTAAATTATTAATCCATCTGCTGGGCCAGAGATTATCCATCCACAACATAAAATAAAATGCATTGCTCTCTTAACCCAACTACTGGTATAGGCTGTTGAGGTCAGTTTGATTAGGAAAATATGTTTACATTTACACCAGTTGTTGGGTTAAAATAGGCCCCGCCTTCAAGGTTTGCATTTGGAAGTCGCCATTTTATCTCCCCCATCTTTTCTCTTAACTTGGACTTGCCGACTGTTGCCCAATGGTGACGTGACGCAGTAAGAACACCGCATTTTACATTATTATACAATAATGTATTATATTTTAGGCTAGCTGTATTATCAACTTTAACTTTGGAGTACAATAATGCGGGACGCTAGTTAGCCCGCCCAAAGTCCCTGCTTGGCGACGGCGAACGTCGGGGCCATGGAGCTCGTAGGAGGAAGAGTGTTTTGTCGGCCAGTGCGCTATCCGATGGAATTAAATGAACGATAGTTTTTTTATTTTTCCTCCTTACACCGGGGCTGATTTAAAACCTTGTTGCTGACTGGGTTTCTGGGACGAGATGCTACGCTCACACCAGGGGACAATATACCTCAAAATGCAAAGGTAGGTTGTTTATCATGTTAACTGACTTATTTTTACATAGTCTGTTCTATATTGAAACGCTGTGATGATGTTATGTTACTTTGTTCACTAGCATGGAACAAATTACTATTGTAGTGGCAAGCTATGCAGTCATTTCATGAATATGACTTTGGCTCCAGAGTGAAAAACTCCCAAGCACAAAGACGAAATCCCCCATTATTAAACAGTCAAATGCACTTAATAGTTTGAAGAAGGTACACTTTAAAACTAAGCCGTGTGTTCGTGCAGTTGGCGTGGACGCCAACTATCTGGCTCGTTAATGTGATTTGAAACACGCAATGGGGGGTGGAGTTGGTGTAAATGAGCGACTCTGGCGGTTACCGTGGGGTACAGATCGACTACAGCTCTCAAAAAGCTAAAGTCTGGAAATTATTGGTGGGCAGTGGGCACTGGACATCGAATTGCAAGGTCGTTTATGGCAACGTTTATTAATTCTGAAGAAGTATAAAGCCAGCTAGTTTGCTTTGTGTCAATACTAGTGAGGAATTTCGTCCTAAATATGTTTGTATTCCTTTCCAAAATATGGCTAATTTGCACTAAAGTGTGGAATTTGCCTGACTGGATTACTTCTTTTGAAGGTATTTATTTGTATTGGTTATAAAAGTAAAAAACAAACAAACACAGGCCAGTGAATTCAGTAAGTGCCACAACAGACTAAAGTGAGTTTGCCAGGTACAGCAAGATGTCTTGGATGAAATAGAATAGAGTTGCCTTTTCATATCAATCCAACTCACTGTCTTCTCGTTGCAACAAGCATAATTGTCCTCAATTTAACTGTACTGAAGATTGCACTAATGTATTATCTTCTTGTCTGTTGATCACAAAATCAGATGTAACTGCGGAGCAGGAGTGCCACAAAAAAATCCTGCCACAAACAAAATCCAATCTTTACCTAAAACTTCAAGCATGGTGAGTTTATATTTTACGGAATATGTTTGACGAAGTAAATTAATACTTTTTACAAAATTATTCCTTACACGTTTTTTTTTTTTTAAATATATATTTTTTTTTTTTCTAATGCAGCAGATTTCTTCAGAATTCTGTGTTACTTGATCCTGACTCAAAATTAAATGACCAAGAAGGAGAAGATGCGCAACCTCCTTGCCAACATGAATTTGCTCTCGGCAGGTATGCACATGATACATATCCCTGGAACTGCTTTTAAACATT